>NC_079158.1:80605334-80905870 GCF_947563725.1 Argiope bruennichi
TTAAAATCAAATGAACATTCCATTTATTATTAAAAGAGTTTCTGAAGTTGTATCTGCAATCATTGCACAAAAAAAATATTTTAAACAACAATTGATATTTATAAAGGTATGGATACAAATTGAATTTCAAAATATATATAAAGTAAACGAAAGAGTTTTCTGAAAATGTTTCATACGTGTTTCTCGATATGACAAGAACGAAAATTCTGAAGATAAACGCACATTCAAAATTCTACTATAATTATTCAATACATCTATTCATTTTAAAATTCAAATAAACTATTTAAATCTAAAATGCAACGCTTATCTTAAAAACAATTCCAATATTTAAGGTTTAATTCTAGTATAATATTTTGTTAAATACGCTAAATTATTCTGCAAGAATTTACAGAAAGGCATTGAAGGTTGTATGATTTCAATGCAGATCCAATAATTTTTGTTAAAATGTGATTGGGAACTTTCGTTTCAATATTGCCTAAGATCAGGAGAAATTTCTTTAATGCATTGGAAAACTTAAAAAGTATTTATAGAATAGTATGCTCTAATACGAATACTTAAAGGAATGAGAACTATTATGTCATCTTGACACTCTATACATAACTACATCATTAATTATAAAGGTAATTCCCATTTGAGTGTTTATGAAAATTTTAAATATATATTTCAAACCAATTCCATTTAGATTCCGTGATTCATACGTATGATTTCTAAAATCACACTCTTGATATAATATAAATGAATAAAATAATCCATTTTCCATTAAACTGCATTCCATTGCATAATCTATTTTCCATTAAGTTGATATAAATAGGTATTTGAAAATTTTCTGGCCATTAATATTCTTTCATTGGAGCTTTAAACATGAATGATTTAATCTTAATTATCTTGTTAACATATTTTCACTATTTCTTAACGATATTTTTAGTAAAACATTTCTATAAATATTTGATTGAGGGAGCAAAAATTACAATATTTGCCTTTAATTGTAAGCTTCCCATTTAAATTAAATATCTTAATGCATTGCATAGAAAAACTGAAAAATCTACCTATTTGCCATTTCTCATTTAACAATATTTATAATTGTAATTATAATAAAAATGATTCATACTCATCAACGTTTCAATTTCTTTTTATACTTTTTTTGTTATTTCAGTTGCTTCATAAAAATGTATTTTTCCATCTTAAGAAACTACAATTTAAAAAGTACACATAAAAAAATAAGTTTTGAAAAGTTTGTGAATAATGATTAATTTCCTTCAGGAATGGTAAAACTGCAAAAACCAATTTACCGAGACCTACTAAATTATTCAAACTTTAAAATGCTCACTTTTTATTCGTGAAATGATGATCTTAACTACACTCATTGCCATCTTTAACAGCAATCATTAGCTTCGAAGCTATAATATCTAAGGCACCAATGCCAATTACTCCGCTTAAGTGCGAGACGACTCTTAACTCCCTACTTCTCAACGCAAAACTATTAAGCTTATCTTTAAGCGTTCGCAATCCATTTGAAACTGTTTATGATGCGTGTTAAGCTGTTATGTGGCATTAGCAAGGAACTTACTTTGCACATACTTCTGTATAAACGTCAGAGATAGAGTAACAGCAATCCTTATCGCGTAAACATAATTTCATCTTGCCTTTCGCCTGTTATGTAATTTATGATTCAAAGACGAAGCTTTAATATCACTAACTGAACTTAAAAGCCCACAATCCCCTAGCTTCATTCCTTAAGCCTAAATTCAATAATAAAATGTATAAATTCGGGCAAAATTTTGAACTGTTACTTTGTTAAAATCCCTTCGTAGTATAAAATGAAGTTAAAACTTGTTTATAATGTGAAATTCAGTTTATTCATTTCTTCTCAGCAGGATTTAGTAAAATATAATGGATGAAGTAAAAAATTCGGACAGAAATGAATTGTCTGCGCTACATATTTTAATGTTATTAAGAAAAAAAAAGCTTTATTTTAAATAATGGTAGTCTGCTGATAAAGATTATTTAGGAAAAATTTTAAAACATTAGCTTACAAATTCTTAATACCATTTAAAATAAAATTAAAGCGACATTTTATTTATTTTCATTAATGTATAGAAAATTTTCTAACCTATTGATAAAGGTATAAAATTTAATGGAAAGTTTTAAGCCACCATTGTAACATTTTTTTTCTAAATTATTTATTAAATATTGCTTTATTGATTTGCATTAATGTATAGAGCATTGGCCCTACCTGATAAATAAATTATAAAATTGTGTAAAGAATATTAGATGCATTATTAATGCAATTCCATATTAAGAATTAAGGAATTATTCAAAACTGAGTTGAGTTTTTAAGTTAAAAATATTTAATTTAACAAAAGTATCCTTAAGAAAAAAAGAATAAATCTATTGAATGATGCAAATAAATATTATTTAATTAAATATTTAAATATATAAGTTTCAAAAACAGTCTACTCTTTACTTACCGATATTAATATTCAAATCAAAATCTCGAAATTAAATAAAAATCAACTCTACATTTTATACTGAATTTAAAGTATTGACAACTTCTATAAATCGTGTCTAATATTTCTGTTATTTAAAAACAAAACAAAAAAAATACATTCACCATTTATAAATCATCACAAAAATTCTTTTATTTAATAAATCGAATTTCTATTCATCTAATTTATGTTCTAAAATTCATCTTATTTACAAAATAACGATACAAAGAAGAAATTTCACTGCCTTTTCATATTAGAAACTTACTTAAATTTAAATTGCTGCAGTCATGCTTTTTATTTACGTAAATTTAATTAAGTTATTTTGCGTATTGTTATGAAAATGCGTAGTTTTATCCATTTTCTTAATACTTTATTTCATATATATTTAAATATATTGAATGAAATCTTCTAGATTTCAAAAACTGAGAATGAAAATGTTTTAATTATTTTGAAATTGATTAATAATATTTAAAGAAAACTTTATAGAAAATTGGAAGAAATATTTATCTTAAAATTACATTCCGAATTGTTTTTATACTGAATTATTAAACACTATATTAAATAATTATGTTTTATTTATTTCAAGAACAATTTATTATAATGATTCTTTTGCCTCAAAAAAAAAGATAATATAATAACCATTAGAATTTTTATATAATATTAATATTTTTTTTAAATTTTCTTATGAAATGATAATTTAAATAAGTAGTATGTTCAGATGCAGTTTGCTTTCTGGTTATCAAAATTTTGAAAAAAAAAATTCTAATAATATTAAAAGGATATCATTCTTTTTTAAAAAACGATTTACAAAAAAAAAAAAAAGTTAAATGCCTTTTAAAATGCAATGATAGATTTTAAGGTAAGAGAAAAGTTGCCCACAGTTTTATAACAGTGAAATAAAAATTAATTGTGAAATATGCAAAAGTCATTTAATATTTCTTTTTTTCTTCTTCTTTATATCATTTAAAATGAATATATTTAAGAAATTTATTTTTCTTACAATTGATGCTTGATTATCTTCAAAATATTTTAATAAAACCAAATGATTATGATTACATTGTAAAAAGAAATGGATAAAACTGAGTTTAAGAATATAATACATATAAGTATAAAAGTAATTCTGCGAACAGTATGGCTTACTCAATCAATTAACTTAAAATTTCTAATAGCCATAAATTACATTACTTTGTAATATATATTGTAGCATATAATGAAAAGAAGATATGCACTGTATAGTTTTTATTTAAAACTGTTTGAGTTTCTGAATTATAAACAAAATTTTAATATTCAAAGCAATAAATTACTATCAATTATTCACCGTTTCAAGTGGTTATGGAAAATATCTTATACTTTATTTATTATTTTTTAAGTTATATATATTATTCATAACAATTAAATACAACTATTCATAAATAAATTTCTAAATACATTACTCATATGGTATATTTTGAAAATTAATTTTTATTTTTTTAGATTTTTTTGAATGAATATTTATACTGCGCATATATCTCAGTAAAATACTCACACCCATATGAGTAATATTTAAAGAAAACTTTATAGAAAATTGGAAGAAATATTCGGAGGCAAATGCAAAGTTAACAGTTGTGAAGAAATGCATTAACTCTTCTTAACCGCGGAAGTAAAAGGATGAAATAGATGTATAGTGCAAGTAAATCAAATGCAAAACAATGAAATACAAAGAAAGTCTTTTCAGTTAAACCTAATTCTTTTAATTTACATGGCTACATCAGCAACGGAATACATTAAATGATAATATATATCAAATTTCTCGAAATAATGTTTCAAATACTGTAGAAATCTGTCTTAAGGATTACGTTTATTTTAATGTTGGAAAAAAAAATCATCATCATTTTGTTGGAATTTTCTGAAACGATTATTCAGTTTTTTTTTCAGAGTCACAAATATTATTTCTTTTATAAAGTTAAGAAACGAACAATAAAAAAATGCTATTCTTGCATTTATGCAATCTTAATTTCCCTACTGCTTATATTATTTTTAATATTCTATTTTTTTCCAGTTATTCGAGAGGTATATGAAGTTAGTGTTCAGGACAGCACAGTGCCAATAAAAAACACTGCTTTAATTAGATGCCACGTTCCATCCTCTGTATCCAGTTATGTTCAAGTCTCAGCATGGTTAACCGATGATGGACTGACAATCCTTGCACATGATGACCATGGTAAATATAAATTTTGATCATTGTGTTACAATAATAAATAATCTGGCATGTATCATTGCGTAAATTTTAATGCACCATATAATTGCATAAACAGTTTTGACTATAAAATGCAGTTATATCTGTGGAGGAGTTAAAGCGTCTTTGTAAAATAATGGCATTAATATAATTTGGATTTGCAAAATTAATAATAAATAGACGCTCTTTTTTATTATGGTAATTTTTATTTTAAGAGAATATATGGATTTTTATTACATCTTGTCAGAGATTTAATTATCAGAAAAATTCTATAAATGTGTATCTTAACTACAATGCCATCAAACTAATACATTTTTCGTAGTCTTCGCAAAATAAATTCCGCATATATATGCGGAAAAAGGAAATTAATTCTGCAAATTTCTGTAAAATAATCTCCAATTATAGTGCTTTATTTCTGGCTTGGAATAATCAGATATGCAGTCTCCAATCCACATGTAATAATTGAAAGTATTTTCATAACGTTTTTATATTAATCGTTTAATGAATTTGAGCCACTCATATGTCAAATTCATAATAACGTCCAAATGTTTTCCCTCGTCAAACAGGAATTTTTGAAATTTTAATATATATATATATATATATATATATATATATATATATATTTATTTATTTATTCTGATATATCTCATCTATCAGAATGCTTAATTAAATTTCAAAGATAAAGAGAATAATTTGCTATAATTAGGAAAAAATCCTTTAGCTGAATCGAACAAAAATCAAAAGAAATAGCATACTGCTACAAAACCAAAATATTATTAAATTTACCGGGTGTTATGATTATTAAATTATATTTAAAAGGAAAACAAATGAATATACTGTCATTTTTGTGTTAGATGAATGTTCAAATTTGTAATTATTGTAACTAAGGAAGCATTTCCATTTAATAAACAATAAGATTTGTATTTAGTAAATGTAATGTTTGCTCTAATATGTAATGATTTCATAAACCCAGCATCGTACGTAATGGGTCATTTCTGCTTAAAATAGTTAATATTGTAATAAATAAGAAATAACTAAAAATTACTTTTTTTTTCATTCAAATTGATTGAGGATACAATTTTCGCTCAGTGTTTCTGCTATCTATAGTGAAGCTTGAATAATATTATTTGAATTATTCATATTTTGAAGAAGAATAGCTTACTAATTTTATCTTTATTTCATAACAATTTTTATTAAAATGCTATATTTTATTTAATAAAATTGAGTCATACATAGATTCATTTCACAGAAAAATATCAATCGTCTTTCTGCAAGTCAGTCCTAAATTAATTACTATTTCAAAACAAATTGCAATTAAACCATACGCAACACAATAAATTTCGAAAGCTATTTCTTTTAGCTTTATAGAACTTCCAACAATGAGGTTTTGTTTCATTCAGCTATTCAATGCAATCTTTTCATTGATGCCAAAATATATTTACTCGAAAATTGGAAGTTTTCAAAGGCTGATCTTTTTGAATATATTTTTTTTTTTAATCAAAGCTTGATCTTTTGTTTATGCAATGCATGTCACATTTTACACCTTTATATAAATGCAAAATCCGTAATTGTTACGCTCTAATTTCTAGTTTCAACCTACATGCAAAGTTTTACTACTAACAAAAGATAACCTTTTACTGCTATATAGAAAGTCAACAAGTTCCTTTTCTGACAAATTTGTATTTTCACGTACTTATTGTTCTTTTAAATTATTTCATTTCAAACTGATGTATTATACGTCAGGGATTAGCACCTTATCTATAAATTTCTTGTTGAAAGAGCTTTGTTCGAATAGATTTTAAGCTTAAACTAATAAAAAATGCAATTGTTAGATTTACAATGGATAATTTTCACTGGAAATAAAGACACTCGGAGTCGGAAATTGTTAGTAATGTGAAAAAGATATATTCGGTATAAAAGAGATATAAAACAAATTGTTCTCAATTGCAGCTGTAATGGGTATTGTTTTTCCAATTCAAAGTATTTCAGGAATGAAAAGAATTAACAAGAAACAATTAGGTTTTTTTTTTTTGGATGAAATAAAATATAAAATAATTTAAAGAAATTGCTGTATCTCATATCAGAGAGGTATAACTTAGTTTTTAAATAATAGATTAGGAAATTCAGACTTATTACAGGCATTTGGTTCTAAAATGCATCATCAACAAATATAATGAAGTTATTTTTTTTCGTTTCAGTAAAATATTGCTAATAATATGATTGTTTTTTAAGTGCTTACTCCTCCAAAATGAACATATTGGTTTAATGATGAACTGAAAATATATCAATATACATAGGATTTTTTTAAAAAAAATATTCAAATGCTGCGTATCATCCACGTATAATCACAAAATATTTCTAATAATATCATTATCTTTTAAGTCGTTACTACTTCAAAATGGGTATACTAGTTTAATAATAAACTTTATATATATATATATATATATATATATATATATATATATATATATATATATATATATATAATATAATATTTTCAAATGTTACGTATCATCCACGCATAATTACAAAATATTTCTAATAATATCATTAATTTTTTGTATGTTTACCACATTTAAATTAACATAATTGCTTAATAATAATTCCAAATATATCTATATATGTTTTTTTAATAGATTCAAATATTGCAAATCACCCTGGCATAATGACAAAGAATTTAACAGTTTGATGAACAATGTATTTTATTTAAATTACTTTTTATACCCTGAATAGAAATTCAGTGAAAAATTAGTCTCTTTTTCGTTGAATGTAGTAATGATTTCTACAAATAGTGCCCTAATTATTATAAACTGTGACTGCAGTCGAATTTAAAGGTATTCCATTCAAGTTCTGTTGTTCTCTTAACGATAAAACTTTTCCTGTGAACAGTTATTTAAAAATTTTCACGGATACACTGGCTTAAAATAAGCCAGTTGTTTAATGACAGAAACTGTTCACCGATATGTGTCAAGAAGAAAGCCACTAAAACAGCTGTCAGACGGAAGCAATCTCAAAATGTTGCGATTTTTCTTTACCGTCTAATCAATTCCGCAATTTTAAAACTGTAACTTCTGTTAAAGGTAAAGCTGACATATATGAATAATTACTTCCAAGTGATGAAACGAGAAACATGTTTTTAAAAAAAGGAAAAGAAGAATTTACGTCGGATAGTGTTAAAGCTCCCATCTCACGCACAATGCTTAATGCGCTAATGTGTTAAAAGTTCGAAAGGAATAAAACTTGAACACTGCTTCGCCCAACGTTATTATGATGAGGAATGGTTTATGGACAACGAACGTAATTCGCGTGTCTTGAATAATTAAAAGCAAACGCCTCCTTAAAGATAGTCGTTTCATTGTTCTTGGAAAACAGACGATGTAGTTCCCAAGACAAGGGGTTCGACAAATATTTTAAGGAACATTATACAGAATATAATTTGTTCTTCAGATGAGCGGGGTTTTTTCATCTTTGTTTTGGGGGATTTAAGTGAGTTTTGTTGCTTCTTGTTGATCGTTTAGTTAATTTTTTCCCCTGAGAAATTGCTTTTATTGCACTTACAAATATTAAAAAAAATATAATACATTACGCAGGTTTTTATAAGTATTTAGATATTTTATCCTTGGTAATAGTTTAGACTTAGGTAGCAAAATAACTAAGATTTTTTTATGATTTTATTCTGCGTTAAAAAACAGAATATGCAAAAAACAAACTTTTTTTGAGATGTGATATGAATATGAAATTCACAGATTTTTTGAAAGTATACCAAAAATAAAGCAGAGCTTTATATTTCAGTTCTGTAGTATATTCTTAAAAAAAGTTATTAATCTTACTTTAAATAATTTTACTTGAATGATTTTATAGACAATCGAACATTCGAACTTTTTGTATCAATCTCCAAATCTCCAAAATGAAGATTTCGTTGCCTCAATTAAATATTCAAAGATCAATATGGGTTAAATTATAGACAGTTGAATTTATCTTTAATGGAGAGAGTAAAATTAAATTCCTAAATAACTAATACAAATATTTCATTATTTGCCTTATTATCATTTGTGCTTTTGATTTTAATTTCGTAATAATATAGCATAGCAAATCATTAGTTGCCAATAATTAAAATAGTGCGCCTTATCGTTACTTCATATTTTTCTCTGATTAAGTGATTTTTGTATTTCTTACATATAATTAATTCCATTTGCACGTATTTAGTATTGGAAGCAATTGTTTTTGTTTCGTTATAATTTGGAAATTCGGTTTGTAAGATTATTTACATTACACAATAATAAATAATTATCGTTTCCAGGTTGCAATTTATTATCAAAGTCTATATACATTTAAATTTCACTTAAAATATTTGATTACGATTTTACTGTGTAATTATTTTTTATTATATATAAATTTAAATGCAAAATTGACAGTATATATATTTCACAATTTCGCCATTTATTTTAAAATTGTTTAAGTCATACAGAGCAAATAATATAATATAAATACGTAAAAAGTTTTCCTTCAAGAATAACATCATTCAAAATATTGCCATAGACCCATTTAGCTTTGCTTCAAAAAATAAGATAATAAATAATAAAGCCAATGTTTTCATTAAAATATGAAATTTCAAGAAATGTTTTACTGGTATTTTATAATCAATATTTGTACACTAAATATATAAGAAAACTTTTAAACATTTAATGTTTTTAATTAAATTATCTTCAGAATAGTGTACATTGAAAACATATTATGTTTTATTTCTGATGTTAATTGTTATTTTAAAACATATTATTTCACACCAACACATTTTTCCTGCATCTGTTTTCTTATTTCTAGATTAAATGTTTTGCTTTCGTACAAAAGAGATCAGAAAATGATTTTTATTAACGATATATGGATATTTTTAGAGATTTATCTAACCATAAATTTATAAATTATAAAGAATGTTAACCATCAATTTATAAATTATAAAGAATGTATCTTAAAATGGTAATGGATTTCAAATTCAATCAACTTGTGCCAAATAATTTGAATAACTACACATTATATTGAACATTACAGTCAAAACGATTGAACATGCCACTTTACAAAAACGAACTTTATTTTTTACCTGGCATGTTGCTTTGAAATTTACTGCTTGCATCACTATAGCAGGAAATAAATTACGTGAAATTTGAGAACTCCCTTTCCCAGAAGTTGCCAGCATCTCTTCTTCGCGCCGACAGCTATTCTCCAGACATTTCAAAACGTCGAGAAATTCTGCTCGTCTTATCACAAAAGTTATGTCGTTTCCGGCTGTTCTTCAAGTAATCATAGCTGCCTCTGGGAGAGAACTCTATGATTTGTGTCATAAAGGCAGCGGAGGAAGTATCTCCAATTTGATTTCGCCTGCCAGAAATTTCAATAGTAAACCTTTCTCGTATCTAGACAAATAGGTGCTTTGAAACGTTAACAACATTAAGACGTTATACAGGTATAAACGTTTTAGAAATGAGTGATATGAAATATGTTTTACAATCAAAGGGGTAAGATAAATTTAATGTTTAGATTGTAAATGTTAGTTTTGAATAAAAGTACAAATGTTCTTGAAAAATTTTTGTTAGTTAACAACTCTTGATCATATTTAAAAAATAGAAATCTAGTATATAGACAAATATATATTTTGAAATAACATTAAGACATTATACACATATAACTGTTTTAAAAATTGGTGAAATGAAATATTCTGGAAAAATATTTTACAAGCAAATGGTAAGATAAAGTGAATATTTCGATTTTATATGTTTTTTCTGGAATAAAAAAATGCCTGGTCGTAATGATATTCATTAGTTATTGGCTCTTAATTACGTTAAAGAAATAGAAATCTAGTCTCTAGTCAAATAGGTGCTTTGAAACTAGATCAACCTTAAGACATTATACATATATAATCGTTTTAGAAATGAGTGTATGAAATATTTTTGAGAATTATGTTTTACAAGTAAAGTGTAAGATAAATTGCATGTTTCGATTGTATAAGTTTGTTCTGAAGAAAAACTTATATGGTCTTACATAATAATTGTTAGGTAACAGCTCTTAATTATCTTAAACAAATATAAAGCTAATATCTAGATAAATAGGTGTTTTGAAATCCTAACAACGTTAAGACGTTATACAGATATAACCATTTTAAAAATGAATTATATGAAATATTTTTGCAAAATAGGTAACAAGCAAGAAGTAAGATAATTTGCCTGTTTTGATTGCATAGGTTTCTTTCAAATAAAAGCACACATGGTGTTATATAATATTCGTCAGTTAACAGATCTTAATTATTTTAAACCAATAGAAATCTAGTATCTAGACAAATAAGTGCTTTGAAACTAAAAGCATTAAGCCGTTATACAGAAATAACTATATTAGGAAGGAGTGATATGAAATTTTTGAAAAATATGTTACAAGCGAATAGATAAGATAAATTGCATATTTCGATTGTATGTTTGTTTTTAATAAAAATACAAACGTTCTTAAGTAAAATACGTTAGTTAACAGCTCTTAATTATGTTTTAAAAAATATAAATCTTTATCTAGATGAATAGGTGTATTGAAACTTTAACAGCATTAAGATGTTATGCAGATATAACCGCTTTAGAAATAAGTTTTGTAAAAAGTGCTACAAGCAAATGGTCAGGTAAATTGCATGTTTCGATTGTATAAGTTTGTTTTAAATAAAATTGCACGTTGTGTTATATAATATTCATCAGTGAACACCTCATAATTATGCCAAGCAAATAAAAATCCAGTATCTAGACAAGTAGGTGTCTTAAAACTTCAATAACATTAAGAAGTTATACAGATATAATTGTATTAGAAATGAGTGTTATTGAATATTTTTGAAAAATATGTTGCAAGCAAATGATAAGGTAAATTACCATTTGCTTAACTTGTTTCGATTGTATAAGTTTGTTTTGAATAAAAGCATATATTACATTAAATAATTTTCGGTAGTTAACGGCTCTTAATTATATTATACAAATATATTTTCTTATTTTATTTTTGAGGAGACATAGCAAAAGTCGCTCACATTTGTTTTTTTTAAAAACTAGGTGTTTAGTATTTTTATGGTTTCTTTTTTATAATACTAAGATATATGTGAAAAAATCGTTGTTAATATAATAAATACCTTCTAAAATATGAAATAAAGTTACTGGTAGTTACACTCAGGGAGATATTAATTAATTAATTAAAATTTTGATGGAATTTGAGATAACGTTCGCGGTTTTTTTTTTTTATTGAAGTTACATGTGGAATTGAATAAACTTACGAAAAATGATGAATAAAACTGTTTGTGAGATTGAAGTTCTGGTTAATTGCTCTTTACCCTTTTTAGAAATAGGGACTGTAATATTTAAAGGTTCTAATTTATCTAAAATTTCTTTAGTTGATCATGTATGGTGAAATATATGTATAATCATTCCTCATGCCGCCTTCTCATAAATACATAAATCTACCAACAATGAAACATTTGTTATCTATTTACAGGAAAACACTAAATTTCCAGGTATCTGCGTATAAATTGATAATTCTTGTCATTTTAAAACTATTATTTGATAACCAGTAAAAAATGACAGACTCCATGTCATTATTAAATTTCTAATATTTAATTGCCATTTTTCAAAGAAAGATACAAGTGAAGTTAATGATGAAGAAAATAAAAACGCATAATTGATCGATACATGCACATGTCAACATTTTAGATAAATAAAATTGAGATAAATTTTGAAACTGCAAAAAATGCTTTTTAATAAAAAGTAGTGCATGTTTTTTCATTAAAAATGAGAACAACAATTCTTTCAAATTAGTCATTAATCTCAGCAGATCATAACTGATGGGCATGATAACCATTATTTAATCAAAGTATTCTCCACTATTTCGGCATTTCTCTCCGGACATAATTAAATTTGTTACATATTTTTAATGATGAAATAACTCAAATTCCAGGTGTGTTGATTTTCACCACTTAAATGAATATGAAATGCATATGTTTGACATGAAATACATTTTACATGCTAAAGTCACTCATAAAATTCCAATAATTACCAACATTTTCGATTGATGCAAAATGAAATTAACTCTTCGCTGCTATTAACTGATCATATTGCCTGGTCTATTTCAGCTGGATACGTCATCAAAACTTTCTTTAACCACATTTTTCCTCCCTCTGGGGTGGCAATTCAAATATGATAATGAGAAGCTTCCAGCAGAGTGATGAGCTCTCCCCACTTGGTTAAAGAAATGATGCGGGGTAGAGTACTCCCTACTAATAACGGGACGTAGTTGTCTCTGGAAGTATTGCACCATGGGCAGTGACCCTTCCGTCGTGTTGTGATCTTTATCGCTTAAACTTAGTTCCCGATAATGCTGTCTCTGCATTCGTGTTATTCAGATTTTATTTATGTGCCTCAGGGCTGGTCGGAGTGGTCAATGTATGATACCCACGTATTTCCAAAAAAGTAGCTGGAAATATGTGGGTATCATATTTGAACAATAAAATTTGCTAGCTTTCTAAAATTTCTAAAATTCTTAAAATTGAAATTTTTAATTTCTTAAAATTCTAAAACAAAATTTTCTGAAAATGAATTACGAAATATTCTTACCTTCAAGATTTACAAGACAAAAATTGAATTCGGATTCCAATTTCAACTAGCTATGCAATTAAGATTCCTTTAAGGAACTCAATTTCCTTTACTCCGTAACTGGATGCATGAATTTCCTCGCTCGGCCAAAGCCATGGAAACAAAGTGACTCCATTTTTTTTTTTTTTTTTTGTCTTTTGTAAATAACATTGGGATTTATTTTTGAAACAATACATTCTTGAAAGCATGTAGTTTTCAAAAATACTAAAAATATTAATATTAAAAATGTTAAATGTTATAATAATTAATGTTGGAAAGATGTTACAAGAAAAACATCAAAGATCTGTTAATGAGCATTTATTTCGTTTAGATATAACGGAAAATTACACTAATGTTAATAACTGTTTGAAGTTAACAAACAAAAATGAAGAATACAATAATTTAAAATATTATTTTAAGAATATTTGTTTATTCCTTTTGCATTATTCAAATTTAAAGCAGTTTCAGTGACATGGAACCAATAATTCTCTAAATAGCAACAAAAATTTTGAAAAAAGAATAATTCGGTTATACGCACTTGTTCATAGTGAGACTTGTGCCAACAGTTCATATGCTTCATACTGCTGAAAGAACAATTTGAAGGTACTGAGAAGACGATTGAAATCATGGACAAAATATCACGTGATAATCAGAGCTAATGAGCAACGTTTAGTCATTTTGACTCTCGGCTCCAGTTACGGGTTAAATTTTTCAAACTCAAAATTAATATGCTTCTTTTTTCTTATGTGCTGAATTTATCTGCAATTGTATGGGGATGGAAAAACTATAATTTTGTATATATAAATATTTAATGAACGAACATTTCTATGTCCAAAATATGTATAACAAATTTGCCATTTTATACTATTGAATGCTCTTTCTTTCATTGAAATTTATTACTGCACGTATACGCAGTGGCATTATCAAGATATAAATTACTAGAAATTTGAGAACTCTTTTTGAAACATCTGCTATAAGCTATCCGTTTCCCAAACCTGCCGACAGTTATTATCAAGTAACTTTTCTAAATTCAGAATTTCCAGGACGAAAATAGAATTTGGGTTCCTAATTCAAACAGTTTTGCAATTACAAATAATTAAAATTCTCTTAAGGAACTCTATTTTCTTTATATCTGCCAAGCTCAATAAACAAGCTTCTTTTTCTTATGTGTTGAATTTATCGTTAATTGTATGTAGATAAAAACATATAACATATATTTAACTATCTAATAAGCGAAAATTTCTATTTTCAAAAATATTATAGATAAATTTGTCATTTTATACCATGAAATACATTTTATTTCATTGAAATTTATTACTAAAGTATGCCCATCGGCATTTTCAGGATATAAATTACTAGAAATTTGAGAACTCCTTTTGGAACATCTGCTATAAGCTATCCGTCTCCCAAACCTGCCGACAGTTATCCTCAAGACGTTTCAAAATGTCGAGAAATTCTGCTCGTCTTATCACAAAAGTTATGTCATTTCCGGCTGTTCTTCACGTAATCATAGCTGCTACTAGGAGGGGATTCTATGATTTGTGTCATAAAGGCAGAGTAGGGAAGTATCTTCAATTTGATTTCGTCTGCTGAAATTTCAAGAGTGCACCTATCTCGTAGGCAAATAAGTGCCTGGAAAATTTAATCAAATTAAGAGGCTTCAGGGGGAAAGTCATTCTGAAAACGAGTGATATGGGATGTTTTGAAAAATAAATTTACCTTCATACAAATATAAATGAGACGTTTTGAATATGTTGATGCTAGTAATTTGAGAAAAGCAAAGGATAGGTCGGTTATAATACTAATCTTAAAATATTTATTGTGAATATGTTAATATCTTAAATACCTCACGTCAAGTATTTATTTCAATTATATTACCTTCAATACTGGAAAAATTTTATTTGATATAAACAAGAATAATAGCGAAAATAAATTTGCAATGTAAATATAAATTGAATATTTTTTTTTAATTTTATTTTATTGTGTTTCCTTGGGATGAATATAGAAAATATTTTTACAGAAAATATAAATTTGTAACATTTTAGAATTTAAGAAATTTACTATTTAATAATACCAATTTAATTGTAATTTAACTTTTTTTTCTAATATCTGATAACATTTCATTTTTTTAACTTAATTTACGGCATTATTGGTAATTTGTTATTAAAAACTTTTTCATTGTTTAACAAATATTTAAGTTCTTGGGTTTTTTTTCATTGTTGAAAGGAAACCACCGAAAGTAGTCTCTCAGAAACTTTCTTGCATATTCTCAAATAAATGCCTAATCTCTCTCCCACCATATAAAATTACTGAAATTAGGTAAGACAATGAATACTTTGTATGGCGTTGGCGAACAATATCGATTTTTCGAATGAAACGAGATTTTTACGGAATCTATCTAGAAAATATTTATTTTGGGGAGCATTTTTGCGAACCAATTGACACCAAAATGTGACACGAATCAGTAGTTGTAATAACATATATAATTTCACTGATTTTAGTCATTGCATTTGTGAATTATTGCTTTTACAATCATGCAGTGCAAATTAAAAATGGTCAACTATTTGATTTTGTGTCAAAATTTGAGAGTTTTATTTTAAATAAACTATGTACCAAATTTTAACTACGTAGCTGTTTGCAGTATGTAGTTGTCGGGGTCACTCGTAATCGAACAGCCAGAAGCATACTTTTTTTTAATGGATTTCTTCCTAAATTTGATAAACTTCAAATGTAGTTTAAATTCAATATACCAGCTTTCCATCGTCTAGTTCAATGCTTTATTTATCAGGCTTTATGCTTTATTTTATTATATTTTTAGTAATCAGGTCCATAGACAGACAGTCTAACTGATAGGTAAACAGATATAAAGCCAAAAGATGTGTTTTTCGGACTTAGAAATGTGTTCAGAAAGATTAAAAAAAAAAAAAAGTGAAGATTTATCAATCTCTCTACTTTGAAAATTTTGATGATTGCAATGCTTCCTTTATTAATCATATACAAGATTTTTTTTTTAAATCTATTTTTCCATTTGTGTAGTTCAGATGAAAAATAAAAAAAATAAAGTTTGAACTTCTAGAACATTACTAAAATTATGAACCGAAAAGCTACGCTTTTGATAGCACTATTGTGTGATGGAGCTTGATTTCTTTGGAATATCAGTTTTATCTATACTTATATAAAGCTCAATGTGTGTATGTGTTGGCGCTCTACAGGCCAGACCGTTCGACCTACAGCTACCAAATTTGCCACATGCATACCTTGGCGATCGGGAATATGCACCTGTGGTCCCTTTTTAAAAAATTTTAATTAGTTTTTTATTAATAATTAAAATTCTATCTTTCTCGCCAAAAAAATCTTTTCATTTCCCCACCACCAAACTAGTAAGGCTTCAGTTTTTGTGACTATTAAAATTTGAAGTTTATATGACTATTAAAATTTGAACTTTTAAAATATCTTAATGAAGAAGCAATTAAAATGGTAGTTCCATAAAACAATTATTAAAATTTTAACGTGCATTAAGATTGGCGAACCGGCTGGTTGCCAAAGGCGGCTAGTAATAAAATAAAACAAGGATTAGTCCATTAAAATATTACAGTTTTTATCTTATTTTATTTATTTATTTACAATTTCTTGCTTAAGAATATTTCGTTGACGGAATCATGCAAAAAAAGTGATTTAATCGAAATTAAAATAGATATTATCGGCATGATAACAAATAAGTCGGTCAATGATAAATATAAGCCAAACAGCTAATTTATGACTGTCCCAAGCTTTATATTCTCTTTATAAAAAAAGTATATTATGATTATTATTTTATGTTAAGATAATAATTACATAATTAAACAGCCATCAATTCTAAAGATTTTTGTTATATTTTTAGGGGAAAAAATAAATTCAAAAAAATAAATAAAAATAATTTATATCTAAAAATAATTCAAAATATATTATATATATTTTTTATAATATATGTATATAACCAGTTATATACAGTATATGGATGATTCAAAAGAATTTATGGGGATATTTATAAAATAAATTGGAAATGGTATTCAGATTATCACTGTAAATTCTTTCGAGATTCTGCGCAGAATATTTGCTTCTACAATAAATTATCTGAAACTTAAAATTCGATACATTTTTTTTAATATTATCTTTAATATCAAGACCTTCATGGAACTAATGCCATAATTGTGTCATGCATTATGAAATATTTCCCAAAATTCTCTTATAAAGCGAATAGATTGTAACTCAATTTAATTTTTCTATTTTTGATAAGTTACAAGTAATACACTGAAATTTCCACCGCACTTATCTTTAATGAAATTTTAATGGCAAGTGGTTTGCATTCATCCATCATCGTCGAATAAACATAATTAAATCATCTAACATCTATGTGTCCTTGGAGATGAAAGTTTTCAACCAAAAGGATTAACTTCGTTTCGTGAAGCGAGCTTAAGTCTTTGATGTCACATTACTTTTAAGAATGAATCGTCATCTGCTCATAAGCTCCAACTCCTTCGTGGTAAACTGTACTCTGCTCTGATCCGGAAACTTCAAATGCCGAAATAAAATAAGATGAATATTTGTCGAGAGACTAGTCGTTTGATATTCAGACATTCGTTAGAGTTCTACTCCCTGATTTAGCTGGAATAAATTTTTAGAAATTATTTTTTAACTTTATGATAAGAAATAAAAATAAATTAAAAAAAAATCAAATATTTTTTTTTCCGTTTTCTTTGAATACTATTTAATTTTAAAGCACTTTCAATTTAATTTAAATTACTACAAAATATCTTTTGAACCTTAATTCAAATATATATATATAATATGTAACATTATTTTGGTTGAAGCAGAGTGCAGGTTTGAAGACATAGACGAGACGATGTATTTTTAATTTCGTTTTATTCTCTCTTTAATATCTATCTCGGGAAAGCAAATTATTTACAAGCAGCCGCAGCGCGGTACAAAAGCAGTAGTAAGAAAGAAGCGCGAAACAAATGATCACTAATCTTATAGGATTCCCGGCCACGCGCAGATGGAATGCATGTGTTGACATCTGACAAGAGCAGCGAAAGTATCACTTTCATTTGATACGTAGTACTAATGGCGCATTATGTTTACAAAGGGATTAATTAAACCGAAAGGGGAATTAGATCAAGGAATAAGAGAATATTTTAGAATGAAGTTACTATGGGCAAAATTAAGATAAAATCTTGAAAATTAATTAAATTGGAATTAGAATTAAAATATCATTACATTATATATATATATATATATATATAATATGTTTGTAGTATAAATATGATTTTCTTTCAAATTACAGGTCACTCTAAATATTTTGCATTGATAATATATAACTATATTTAATCATGAGATAATGAAAAATAATAAAAATTTTCCCTAATAAAGTATTTAAATAAATAAATTTATGTAATTATGTTAAAAATAATCCTCAATTTTAACATCAAATGTATGTATATTTTATTCATAAATATATACTTAATAAATTCTAATGGAGTCAATTTTATAATAACTTCGATGAATATTTGAAATTGCTATACATGTATATAATTGAAAGCATCTATAATCGAAAACTATTATAACACCTGTGATTTAATATCTCAACCTACATCTTGTAAAAAAAGCCACATACAACTGCCAAAAAGAGAACTAATAACTGACTCGGAGGTATTTACCGTATCTGAATGTTGTAGAGAAATGAAACAACTTTCTCTATAGTTTAACTTAGCAAAGAATGTGGCTGCCAGTAAAGATTTCATAGTTCTATGTTTCATATGCGTTTTTAAATTTATCCCTAATTATGGTAAATCCTAAAAAATAACTGTTATTCCAATTGGACTTGGAAAGGAACATAAAACCTTCCGCATCCCTCTATAAAAACTTTAATTAAATGTTTTAAAATCCAATAATTTGTATATGCATATCTTAATAATCTTCTAACAAAATTGTTTTATATTATTCTTGAAATAACATCTGAAACCGATTAAAAAAACATATAAATTGCAACTAGATTTATAATTTCATTTTTCTCAAATATACGCAATTGAATCATTTACAGAACCTATGAACTGGAATCGATAATTCCATTTTTCCTGAAAGCCCAAATTTATGCACTGAAAGTTCTTCTAAAGTTATTTTAATGAAATTTTATTCGTGTATATTTTGTATTCTTCCATCATTCTCAAATAAATGAGTTTGAATTATTTACAAAACATATGAACTCGATTTGGTAATTCCATTTTTCCTGAAAGCCTAAATTAAGGCACTGAGGGTTACTCTAAAATTCTTATTAATGAAATTTGTATTCTTTCATCATTCTCAAATAAACGTAACTTAATCATTCACAAAATATATGAACTGAATTTGGTAATTCCATTTTTCCTAAAAGCCCAAATATGCACTGAAGATTCCTTTAAAATTCTTTTTAATGAAATTTTATTGGATTTAGTTTGTATTCTTCCACCATTCTCAAATAAACTTAATTGAATAATATAACTTTGAGTGTCCTGAGAGACGAAAGTTTTCCATGAAAGGATTAGTATCTTTTCGTAAAGTGAGCTTAAGTCTTTGATGTCACATCGTCCTTAAGAATGAATCGTCATCTGGTCAAAAGTTTCAACTTTATGCAAAATGCCACTTTCCGGAAACTTTAGATCTCAAAATGCAATATCATGAATGTTTGCTAAGAAACATATTTATGAATACAGTGCTTTGAAGTAGACATTTTGAAGAAGATGTTGAAGTAGATGTCCAGTAATTCATTCCGAATTATATTTTACTATACCTTTCATTCCACTTCAAGAACTTTCCAGGAAAATGTTTTTTTTTCCCATCAAAGGAATGCATAAAACTATTTAATAATTACTTGTGCACATCGGCAAATACATATAAAGATGAGATATTTGATTTTTATTTGGTAGTTTATTGAAAAATAAGTTTTTATGTAAAAAAATTGCTACAACTTTGAAGGGTCCGTTATTCATATTCAATCTATATCTCAGTCTCAGACTCTAATAGATAAATTATGCTGGATATTTCCTTTATGTTTGTTCAATAAATAAGTTTCTGAACTGTTTGAAATAGGCACATCCTTCCTGTAGAAAATATTCAAATGTCCAGAAGAAATGTCCTTTTTAAATTCTGTACTGTAAAAACATTAAATAATAAATTAAATAATAAAAATTAATAAATTATACAATAATAACATCTTATATAGTCATATTTAGTAAATTAATTTTATCACATTAAATTTTTAAATTAAAAAAAAAGTCTCGCGTTCCTGTTACAAAAAATAAGATCTCCGAATATTAGTATCTCAATTTGCAGAGGAATATCTACCAATAAAGAAGTAGCGCTTGCTCATGACGATCTTTTATTGGCTTAAAATAATGATGTTCAAAATCACATAATTCTGTTTGCATTTGTGGTAAAATTTGATTTTTTTTCTGTAAAAACAAATATTGGAAACGGAGAACTGCCTTAAAACCGAGAATTCGCAACATTTCAAGAATTTAAGTTTCATTCAAACAAACGGAAATTTTATTAAAAAAATTACGTTTTTTTTTTTTTTTTTTTTACTGACGTTATAAAACTATAGTGTTTTTTTTTCCTTCATATTCCTTTCTTATTATCATACGATTTCTTGCATAAATTGATATAATCTTTTCGAACCATTATAGTGAATTAAAAAGGAAATTACCTTTTATTGCGTCTGATAATTACAAAGAAAATACTCTCTTCTATCTTAAAATATGAAAAAGAAATGTTTTCTTAATGTAATTGCGTTTTTTTAAAGTGATTCAATTTCACGAATGCAATGCAGTTATTAATAATAGGCTTTATCGAGAAAATAAAAGTACTTAATTGATATTTGTATGAAGTATGAATTCAAAAAATTTTCAATGCAAAAGAATATGTTGTGAATTTATATTTTACATAACTGCTTCTATTTATTGCCAAAAAGAATATTTTAACAAAGAGTATTGAAATACATGCCTGTATCTAAAAGTCAATTTAAGTTTTCCATTTTATTTTATTCGAGATATTCATCAAAAAACTGAATTATAGAATTAAGCAATCAGGCTGAAGTTTATTTTTTTTTTTTATATTTCTAGTGCTTATTTGCTCTTATGATTCACCTTTCAGAAAATTTGAAACAAATTCAATGGATTATATATTTACAAGAAAATTTATTTATTTGGAAGTAATACAAAGTGAATAAATGTAAAGCATTATTTAGTTAAAAAAAGCACTACCATTATATTGATCGGATCAATGCATATATATTCTGAAACTTCCTTATATTCCCGAAATATCTAAAAGTAAATCTAAGAAGAACTTCTCTACAGTAATATCTGCGTAGGAAGTTCTCAGTATGCACTATATAATATTTTGCACTTTAGAATTCAGTTTTTGAAGGAATACAATACCATTCAATATTTATGAATTCCATGTACAAATATTCTAAAGAAAGATTTTTATCTAGTAGCAATTCTTTGTATCTTTACATTTTCTTCTTGAATTCATATGCATATATATATAAAAGAATAATCGTAAAAATATTTGTATTATGTTGCTGTTAGTTTATCACTTTTTGTTTGCATAAATTTAGACAAAAATAGAAATGCTTTCAATAATTACGTTAGTTTCTTGTAGCACGTTCAATATAATTATTTGGTTCATTTTACAGATCAACACATTCAAAACTAATTTAATAGTTGGTTAAAATATCTGTAATTGATAAACTGATGTAAATACGATATCGACAATTTACAGTTATTGTATTTTTCTGTATATGGAACTGTCAGGAAACATTCACTGCTCTGAGTTCACATTGCGTGAATTTGAAATAAAGCCATCTTTGTAAATCAATCATTAGAAATTCTTAACACTGAACTAAATCGTATTTACTCATATTTAATCACTTTAATGTTATTTTTAGTCAAATCTTTATTAGAATTATTAAAATTCATGGAAATTAAAAAAAACAATAAATTATTATTATCATTATTATTATTTTTCATTTGCAAGTGGCAATTTCTTTACGAGGTAATTTCAACTAAAAAAAATCACAAAAACTTTTACACACGTGTGCAAAAAGCTATCGTCTTTCATAAAAGATTTTTCGTCTTTCAGAAAAGAAAGAAAGAATGGATAGACAATGTAGCTTCCTGTTTTATGTCCTTCAATACACGTGCACTTTTTTAACCGATTTCAGCAGATGCTTTTTAAAATAATTCAGTTATTTCTTCGAGCGCGGTCTCTAATACCGCACCTCTCTGTTAGTGTCCCAGTGATAAACAAGGCTTAGCAGATGGCACTATAACTTGGGCCCCGAAACATCCTCAATTTTACTGATCCTATTATGAAGCAGTTCTCCATACACTTTTATGAAGCAGAAAGTGATTTTAGTTATAAAGATAATTGTACAGAAGAGTTTTTCAATGAAAGTTCGTATTCAACTGATTCTGATATGTATGTTCAAACATAATTGATTTTTCTAGTGATAATGTATTTTGAAAAATTTATAAAGTATATTAATATACCAAAAGATATATATATATATATATATATATATATATACACAGAATTTATAGGTTGATTTTTATACTAGTTCTTCACCTAATATTTAAAATGCCCTAGAAAACCGTGCTATAAAAATCACACAAGCCATTAAAAAAGGGTCAATTTTACCCATTGTCATTATTTTTTATGTTATTTTTCATATAATTGTTGAATTTTGCATTATATTGTATTCTATATACCTTCATATACTGTAAAATTAAATATGATTTTTAAAAAGTAATATGTTTTTTCAAGAATATTCTTTATTGTAATATGTAATTTGAGAAAAAGATGTATGTTTCAAAGCATTTAGTTTTTTCAATGATAATATATTTTGAAAAATTACAAAAACATAAAATATATATCAATAAAAATATCTGCAAAATATATTGGCAGTTTATCATACTAATACATTCATTAGAAAATTTAATTTGAGTGTATATGAAATGCAGTTTCATTGACCGCACCTCCCTAGTTAAGTCCTAGAATTTCACCACCCCAGTTAAGGGTTAAAAGTAATTGATATATAAAAGTTGTATACACATATATGAATTTTTCCTTGTGGAGACAAATCATCTCATACTTCTTTGAAACACAGAAACTTCTTCTTCTTCGAAACCTTTCAGAAAAATAATGATAAAAAATTATTGCCATAACTCTACCTTACTTTAAGTTTAGGTTTTAGAAGTCCTTCTTTCTCTCCATAAACAAAACTAAATTGATCTGTTGATAGAGCTATTTTTAAATTGCCAAAATTATCTATAAATAATTATGTAAACAAATAATTAATTGAGAAATAAAAAATAGGCTTTATTTCCAAAATTCTACGATGTATTTAGTGCGTTCCGGAGAGATATTATAAAGAGAAGTGTTTAATGATCATTTTAATATATTTTACCTAAATGACCTTTATTATTTATATGAAGCATTTTTGATAACATATAATTTTATAGCTTTAGGAAAGTTGTAAAAAACAAAGATGTCTACTAGAATTGCAATCAAACAATTTTAATACTAAATTAAATATCTTTATTTTTCTTAAAGTTTCTGTGCATTATTAAAAAATTACGAGCATTACAAAATCCGGAAATTTCGAGCATTAAAAATTCCTAAAATTCCGAACAGTGTCAAAAATTCTGAATTTACTTTAATAAATAGTGACTAGAAAGAACAGTGTCATTAAAAAAAAATTTAGAATTTTAGATTTTTAGAATTTTAGCTCACTTTTGTCTGAAGGACAAACTAAAGGATACTAAAACGTTACTTTGGATATAATAAAGATATTTCATAAAAATGTTAAAATGTTTCGTAATAAAGTGAAAATCTACATAATTTTAACAATGTATGATTTATCAAATCTGAAAATTTCCTGAACAATTTTGGCTATATTCGACTATATTCTGATTTGACTATATTCGACATTCTTTTTTTTTCTTTTATTCAATGAAACACAGAAGAAATTAAATCTAAGAGTTTATTTTAATCAATCACACTTCCAAGGTTTTAAAACATAAGATATCGTTTGAAATTTTTTCGAAATATTTGTACATTTGGAAATAGGATGTTCCAAATAATCCCTAAATGAAATATCATCTTTTTAAATGTTTCCATGTTCTTCTATAAGTCATAAAATTTCTGTAAACTATTTTTCTTTAAAATATATTAATTATTTTATCTTTAATTTTTTTTTTTTTGATTTAGAAAAATAATCTATTTGTATTTCTACCATATTGTATTGCTTTACGTAATTTAAACACTGCATGTTATACTTGCAGATTCCTGGAAAAAATGACCTACAGAAATTTCCATATCAGAAAAACATAATATAAATGTTCCATCATTTTCTTCCTAAAATAATTACATTTAATTAATCATACATGATTAATGGGAATATAATAGAATTAAGCAATAAAAGGAATTTATATTTAAAAAAAATATATAAATATGTAATATTTTCAATTCTATTAAAATCGCAATTTTTAGTAAATTTCACACGTTTTTTTTTACTTCACCATATTTTTAATTTAAGTTTCGGCGTCCATTATCAATTTAAATATCTTCATCAGATTGAAATATTTCTGTTTATAGAGCATACTTCCTATAAGAAATGTAAAGTTAAACTGAATTTAAAATTAAAATCTCCTTCGAAATGTAAAGAGATTCGTAGGCAGCAATTACGGGAACATTCAAAAATTTCAAAATGCCATCATTTTATAAAGTCTTGCAATTAAAAAGCTTTTATGGAGAACACTAAGTTACCGGTAAGGCTTGCAAGATTAAGTTACGTACATATAGCAGTGATTGAAAAACACTACTTTTTTGTATGCTCGTTAAATAAAGTGATGTATCCTTTCATATCTATTTATGAGCAGTTAGCAGTGATGATAGAAATAGTACTTATTGATAAAGAAATGAAGAGAAAAAAAAGGACATAAATCACTTTTTTTGTCTCTATATTGGTAAGATATAAGTTTTAAAACTCAAATTATGATTTCTTTTGAAAAATAAGAATATATTCTATTTTATTTATCGAAATAGCATATATTTATTAAATATATTAGATTTTATTTTATCCAAAAAACAAAACTTACCATTTTGGTGTTTTCATTGTAAAAATGATTCAGGCTGAGGTGCAATTTAAAATTAAAAAAAAAAATAAATAAAAATAAAAATCTCTCAAATGTTTTTGAATTATTTCTTTGCGGAAAAGTATCGACATTTTCACTCTTATTATAAAATAACATGAATGAAATAACAGTTTTAACATGAATATTGTAACTTTAGAGATGCTTTTAGAGTGTCAATAAAATAAAAACTAAAAAATAGTATTTCCAATATTAAGAGAATATCTAGATTTTACTCTCGAAATGGCCCCTTAACAAAACTTTTGAGATATCTCCCGATGAAATCTTAGTATATAAACCAATGTTTGTTCTCCAGGTAATTTTTTCATGGGAAATATATTGGTGAGAATAAAAAAGGATATTGTCATTTAGAAATTTCTGAGTTTGTACATTCTTAAATATGTAGACAACCCCCTATAAAACCTTTAGATACAGGAACGTTTAATACTTATTACTACCTTTAAAATGATACTTTTATTTTTCACATAGGATGATCGATAGCAGAATAAAAATGGGTAGCTCTCTTTTTTTATTCCCCCTTTTTTAAATAAGGAAACGATCACTTAACAAAAAAATATCATTTATCTCCCAATGTAATTATAGTATATACACCGAAATTTGTATCCCAGGTAATTTTTCTATGAAAAATAAATTTTCGGGATTAAAAAAAGGGTGTTCCATTTAGAAATTTCAAAGTTTTTACAATTTTAAATATTTAGACAATCCCTTATGAAGCTTTTAGGTACAGTAATTTTTAGTACTCTTTACTGTATTTAAAATGGTACCTTTAATTCTTTACATAGGGTGATAGATAACAGATTAAAATGGGTGACTCCCCTTTTTTTCCTCGAGATTTTTGGGGAAAGAAACGCTTGGAAATCATATATATGAAGGATCCAGTGTATTTAGTTTAAAAGAATTTAAGTAACTATACCATTTTTTTTAAAATTTCTATTTGATATCTAGAAGTTGGATACGAGGTACATATAATTTTCATTTAATATTCAAAATGTTGGTATTTAGAAGATCAGTACGTAAAGTTTCTATTAGATTTATTTTAAGGAGTTTTCAATAATTAAATTGCTTCATTGTAATAATTTTTGTTTGATTTATTTAATAATTATTATTACAAAACGTGTCATCCTAATAAATACAAAATTGTTATACTATGATATATATATTTTGGTGTCCATTAAAATATTTAAAGATTTCACCTCTGTCAGCTCCAATGAATGATTGGGAGCAAGGCATCCTGTTGCATATCCTGATGTTGCTCTCCTTTCCCCTTTTAAAAAGCCACGCTTTTGGGTTTCTTTTCTGCTGGATTCTTTCAACAATAGATCAATAGGAGGCAGTGGATGGAAAAAATAAAACAAAATCTGAGCAAAAAGGTAATCTAACCTCTTGGAAGCAATTCGATAAATCTCCTGTCTGCCTGTTCAAAGGATCGCCTCTGCACTGTATCGCATTTCCGAATTCCGTTCTTTTGAGTAATGGGACAGTCTTTTATCTTTTTTTTTTGTATTTTATTTTTCTCTCTTGAAATATCTGGTTAGATTTCGCTTATTTTAGTGATAGAATTGAGAAGTGAAGGACAGGAAAATAAGGCATTAAGTGAAAGCTGCCCTTATCCCCCTTTTCAATTTGCTAGATTTTTCAATAGGATATGTCAATTATATATCATATATAAACTGCTTTTCTTATCTCTTATGAAATAGAGCTATACATTATATATAATGATTATCTTTGTGCAGTAAATGCAAACATTATAAGCCCACATATTTGAGAAAAATTGTTGAATAGTTCAAAATAAATACATTCTTTTTTCTACATATTTATATGAAAAAAAAAAAAACATACTGAAAAGTCCCACCTTTTCTCTTCAAAAATAAAGTTAAAGCGGTAAAAATTAAATTTATTTTAAATTTTATTTAAAAATTGAAAATTAATACCGTTTTACATTTAAATAATTTATATTAACTAGATTTCTTAGTAGAATGTACTAATTATGTACCATACATAAATTGCTTATCTTATCTTTCATGAAATGGTACTATACATTTTATATAATGCATGACTTTGTAGAGAGAATGTAATAATTGAGATCACATATTTGCGTATAATTGTATAATATTTGAAAACCAATACATTCTCTTTTTTTCTACAAATTTATGTAAAAAAAAATCATACGGCAAACTCCCTCCTCTCCTCCCAAAAAGAAAAATTAAATCAGTAAAAATTAAATTAATTTTAAAATTGCATTTGTACGATATGTTTCTTTTACGTTAATAGTAATAAATACTAATTGGATAGATGAATAATTTAGAAGAATCAGAGTCCAATTTATTTTTAAATTGCTCTAATTATTTTCCAATCCACTTGATATTTTATTATAAACGAAATCTGATTTTGACATAGATTATTCCTCAATTTTCATTTCATACGTATACCTCATATATTTGTGCATAGTTAAAAAGCAAGATATTTTTTCCCCACAAATTTATTTTTAAAAAATAATAATGAAAAAATCTCTCCTCTCCTCCCAGAAAATTATATCTGCAAAAATTAAATTAATTTTAAAATTTTATTTGAAAGTTTTTTTCTCCTTTAAACAACCAAATTAAAAAGTCAGAAGTATCAGAATCCAATTTATCTTTCAAATATACAAATTATTTTCTAAACAGATTGATATTTTATTATAAGCCAAATATGAGTACTAAATATTAGATTAGATCATAGATCATTACTCAATTTTCATTTCCTACACGTATTCCATTAATTTGATATTTTACTTTGAAAAGACGTTTATTTGTCCATTTTAATATATTTGTTGTATTTTAAATTAATGGAGTAGATTTTAATGATAAACTGAGAAAACATGAGCAAAGGGTATATTTCTTTAATTTGTATCTACTTAATTAAATGAATTTTGTCACAGTGTAATACATATCTTACTCATTCATCATTTGAATAGACACATTTTTTATGCATGCCATTTTTATTTTATGTAATATACAAAAGGGCAAATAAAATGTAAAGCACAAGGAACTTTAAATTAGTTAGCAATCATTTTGATGTATGCAATAAGAGCAATTTATAAAGCCATTTAGAATGAATGCTTCTCTTACTGAATATCTAAATTAAGGAAAGGATGAATTATTTGAAGACAACATTATGCTAGAGATAGTTAAATAATATAAACAAGTACTTTTCTGAATTTCAAGCGATAATTTCAAATTTTAATAAATATAAATAATTTAAGATTTACTGATTTACAAGAAAGGTATCTCGAATAACATATCTCAAATGAACTGCTTTATAGTGTAGAAATATTTCAGATTGTTTTGCAAGAAAAATCAATCTCATTTTAAAACGAAAATGTGGTATAAGAAGAACACATTTTGACTAACCTTACCTTTTCATAGAACATAAGCTTCATTCTTGTCTTAAAGAGCAAAAATGGAGTTATAAGTAGCTTATCTGTTATTTTTTGTCCGAAATGGTTAAAGGCTAGAGAGAGGGCACTATTTAATATTATTTCTTCAATATATTTTGCAAGTATTTTTTAAAAGGTCTCGTTGTAAATCTTTTTATACACTTTTTAATAAACATTTTTTTGAATAAAATTTTAAAAAATTACCAATGCAAGTTAAAGACAGACATATATAGAAAAAGCTAATATTTGAATTTTTTTCTTTTTTGAAATTAAAATTTAGACATGAAGATTCTCCTTCCTTTCTTTAGAATCTGAAGAGTGAGGTTAAGCTAATACTTTATTTTTTTATTTATAGGCTACAGTGGCTCAAAGTATCAAGCGTTTAGCACAGGAACACTACATGTTGCATCTGTTGAACAATTGGATGGAAATCGTCGATACAGATGTCAAGTAACCAACATGCTGACAAAAGAGAAAGTTGTCAGTATAGGTTGGGGAAATTTAAAAGTTGTAGGTAAGTTATTTTGATTGAAACAGTAATGCTAAAAAAGGAAATAGTGGCTTTACAGAAATAAAGGAGTTTTTTTTTTTCCTTCAAAAAATGCAAATACAAGACACTAGTTTCTAGAATATTTTTCTCTCAAATGTAAAATCTTTCAGCTTTCCTGTTTGACCAAATGTTTTGAATACATTAGTCAATAATATTTTTAATGATCTAAAATCACTATGAACGTATTCATATTGACTTTTTTTTAAGTTTATGGAGAAAAAAAAATATTTGCAAGATACAATAATAACACATTAGATTTTTTTTAAAATGAGGGTTCTTCAGATTGCAATGAAAGTTTAAAAGTCTACGCTTTAATTAATTTGTATCAATTTTTTTTTCTGTAATTTTGTTTGAGAATATTCAAACGCAATTTTAGTTAATCGGCATCTAAAATGTATTTACCAAGCATATTGAATAAAATAAAAATGCGAAAGAAAGCCCTAGTTAGGATAATTTGTTTTTAAATGCAAATTTTCAGAATAATTCAAAAATAAATTTTTAAAAAATTATTGGCTAACATTTCAAAAATTCCTTTATCTATTCATTTTATCAAAAAAGAGATAGTTAAAGAATTATTATTCATTTAGAATCTAAAAATCAGATCCGAGATGAAAGTTAGATAGGCAAAATAATAATAATATTTATCAAAAAAAAATTCAAAATGTAGGTGCATTATTTTTGTCTTATGATTTATTTAATGTAAACCTATATATATATATATATATATATATATATATATATATATATATATATATATATATATATATATATATATATATATATATATATATATATATATATATATATATATATATATATATATATATATATATATATATATATATATATATATAATATAAATTTTCGGCTTGCATTTTGAAAGTTTGATCTTAATTGTGAAAAATTACAAGTAAATCATTTAAGGTTTTTAATCTTGTTCGGAAATTCCATATAACTATTTCAAAGACCTTATTTTTTTTTTTTTTTTTTTTTTTTGCAATTAAACATAATGAAGAAATTTGCTAACAAAAATTTTACGTTTTACTTTAACGTTCCGTTACGTTTAGGTTTTACTTTTCATTTGTTTTTCCTACAGTTCATAATATTAATAATACAGTTGAAATTATTTTAAGATAAGATAATAATAATTTAAAATTTATTAAAAATAATAAACACATCTGTTCTGTAAAGTTACGTCTTTATAGATAACTCTTAGTAAAATATGTTATTTTTATCATATATATCATATTTTACAATATATATATATATAATATTATCGTACTATATCAATGTAGTTTGAGTCCTATTTTTCTTTCTTTTGTACCCTTTACTTTAGAATTTCCTTAAAATAAAATTTCCTTAAAATTTACAATATCCTTATTTTTTTTAATTCTTTAAAAATTGAATTTTGTATACGCAATTTATCAGATTATTCCCATCGACAATAATGTAACAAAAAATGTATCTTCTACATTTATGCACATGATTTAAAAATTATTATTAAAAATACTGATTTATAACATTCATTATTACCATTTAGAGATGACTGGAAAACACTTTTTCAGGAAATACATTCGCATCAATGTCATGTGCATACAGTATAATTTATATAACTGAATCATGTAATACATAATATTTAAAAAAACATTTATTTTAACTATCTAGCTTTGATTTGTCCTGAAACAATTGATTTTAAATTGTCTGCATTTTTAAGTAAGATGGAAATCTTGCTGTTTCCTGGACAACATTATTTAAATGAAAAATATTGTTTCCTTAGTTTGTTTAGAAGGAAGAGAAATGTTAAATAAAAATGTTGTTTGTTAATAAGCTAATGCATTTTAGTACTTCAGAGAACAATTTGGAATTAATTTTTTATAAATAACATGCTTTGAAACATGCAATTCCTTTCTTGGAAACCTAGTTACAATCTACTTCTCTTGCTTTTCATTAACATGTTCTGTACGAGTACTGCAGAAACTTAGTTTATTTGAAAAAGATCTAATTGAAAACAACAAAAAATAAATTAAGTCTTGTTTGGTCCAAAAAATTCCATTATGGTATTTTCACAGAGTCTGGGGAACATTTTTTTTTTTTTCTTTCCTGAGTTTAATTATAGCAATGCTGAAAATTTTGTAGAAAAGGAAGAAAGCATTAAATTAAGCTTTATTCTTAGAATTCTTGGTAATAATGCAATTCTATATAGAAGCATTTGAAAATAATTTAATCTTAGGAAATATTTTTAGCTTTTCTGGAAGGTTCACTATTCAGTAAAAAGATTAAAAAATTGTGTTTATAAAAATATATTCAAAATATTGTTAAGAAAATTTATTTTAAAAAATATTTTAACTAATAATAGTAATTACATTATAAAAACAATTATCAAAAAAGGCTGATTTAATATAAAGCCAGAAATGATGATCCATAAAAAATCTTTCAAAACTCTCAATATACTGTTGTATGATCATGTACATATCCGCTTTTCTTTTATTCATAAAATATTTGTATTTTTCATATTTCATTTTCATACAGAGATAAAGTGTTTTGTTCACAAACAGCAGAATTTGAAACTGTTTTTTCCTCTTAAACAAATGAAATTATTGATATTACATTCGTCTTTGAAATAGTATAAATAGTTTTTCAAATTTATTTTGATATAAATTAAGAATTCATTTTAAAGTATTTTATTACTTATACACTTGCAGAAAAGAAAGATTTTTTTTAAAAAAATATATTAATATCTCACTATTCATTTTTCGCAGGAAATTTTGTAAAATTACATTTTTCATATATTTTCTTATCTTCTAAATAGAGATAAAGGAAATGCACTTCAGAGAAAGCAATAATGGATACAAGAGGTATACTTTCAGTGAAAAACTAAATTTCCTTAGTTTCACATTTTTTTACTTTTAAAGCAGTTTTACTTTTTCTATTTATAATCGTGAATATTTACATAATTTAGAACTTTAACATTGTTTATAACTCGATCATTTTATCAAACCAGAGACAAAAATAATGTTTATTTCATTATAAATTTGAATACAGAAATAATTATTTTTTATTCCAAATAGTCTGGAATTCATCTTATTGCATTTTAATATTCAGATCATTATTGTTTCAAGTATAAGGAAATAAAACCAAATGATAAAATGGCTTAAAATTATAAATGATAATCGTATAAATTTATAAAATATTTTTGTATGATATAGAATGAATCTTATTCATCTAAATAATAATAATCGTGTTGTATCAACAAGGGAATATGTTCTAAATTAAAGTATCTTTGTACATAAGGGATATAAAAATTGATTCATTATAAAATTTTATGATTTTTCGTTACATAACTTTTTTCATTGATTCATTATCCTAATGTTGAACTTTAGTTGATATGTTTTATAATAGTAACATTATAACATTTAGAAACGGGATCAAATATAAGGAAATCCAGACATATTTTTATATTCTGTAATTTATATTGCATTCAGCAAAATTAAAATATTTCTAAATTGTTTCTTCTATTTCATATATAATTATTAAAAATAAATTAAAATTTATCGACTTTAACATTATAAAAGGCAAATGAAAGTTTTATAGTGCGACCAAACCTATTTCATTTAATATATTCATAATGTTTCATTCAATTCTAACAGTTTTTTTTTTTTTGAATTTTGGAAAAGTAATATTGATATCCCTTGGTCTTGTCTCATTAAAATATCATTAACTTCATAAATAAAAAAATAAAACAAATATATAAACAGGAAAGTCATCATATAATCTTCATCTGAGAATCTTTTCTTCTTTTTCTTAATTTTTTGAAAGATACTGCGATTTATGATTATCATAGGTGGTAGAATCCCATGAATAATAAACGAAACTAAATCTCATAAATCATATTTTAATGACTGTCATTATTGATTATGGCTTTCCAATATAAAAGAGAAAAAGTTCCATCACTGAACAGATATTTTTATTGAAAATATATGTTTGTTTTATTTCTTTCTAAATTCCAATTCATACATTTTTATTGGAAGCAAAATAATTATTATAAGAAGACTAGTCATTGATTTGAAAAAGGGAGTACTCGCCTCAAGCGGGAAAAAAAGTTGAAGAGGTATTTAAAAATTCTCTAGACGCTCTTAACTCAGAATGATTTGTGTGTCATTTGTTATTTCAATAACAAAATATGACGGGCATTCATTTTTAAAATTAAAAAAAACAACATAGATATCAAAAGATGTCATATAATTTCCATCGATGTTTTGTTTTTTAAATGAAAAAAAAAGATATTAAATAAACTAAGGAAATATTTCTCTCTTTCAAAAAGAGAAGACTGAATTAGTTCATTAGGACTTGGGTATTGAAAATATTATCGATATTGAAAAAACTTATAAACATTTTATTGATTTATAAGTTTGGCGAAATTTTAACTGATATTTGCTTTGTTGTTGGCAGAATTTCACAATTATAGTGAATTATTTTGATTTCGCTCCTAGCTATAAATGTTATTATCTGTAAGAATTTAATCTACAGATATTTATCTTTCGAAACTTTTGCGGCAACATATTAGCCATACTTTTCAAAAATAAATTTCGAAAGAATAATGCGATAGTAACTATATCAATATTTTTGATGCTGTGCGAAATTTATATTGGGTAAAGAAGACTGGACAAAAGTTTAATTTTATAAATAAATTTATAGGAACAAGGAAAAAGCTGAAAATGTTTATAATAAATGAATAACTATTATATCATATTATGAATGTTTCAACCTATAATATCTTAATACGATAAATTCTAATTTGAATTTTCCTTTTTTACCATTAAAATGAAATACCTTGATAGACTGCCGACACAGGAAAATCCGGCAATGTTATTATTTGAATATTAAAAAATATGGGATGACCTAAAATAACACTTTCAATGTAACTAAAATATTGAAAAGATTTATACCAAACAATGAGTTTGAGTTGAGTTGAATTTATTTGTACTTTTGGCATGAAGGTCACTTTTGACAAAGTTGCGCCACACGCATGGTATTGAAATATTTTTTTATCAATTTATAATAAAATTGAAACAAAATTCAAATGTTTAAAAATGCAAAAGAATGAAAAAAAAGAATTAATGATGTAAGGTAGGATACATTACTAAAAAGCTTGAATACTGTTTATATATGAAAATAAAAACCTATATTTAAAAAAAAGCTAAAAAGATGAACTTGAAAAATTTTAGAAAACAACTGAACAGAACAAGGTGAAGCATCTGAACAAAATATCAAACGCCGAAAAGCAAATCTTGAATATTCTACAAGAATTTTTAAAACATACATAGAGCAGTTAAATTGAAAAAAATGGTATTGATGCCCTCATCAACTGATGTTGGTATCAGGTGTGACCATTCATCAACTTAGTTTATAGACATAAGCAAATGAATTCAGCAAAAAGATTCACTATCAATAATCGTCGATAAAAATGTTTTGTCGATGTAGGAATGAAAGAATCAATGTGCAGAAAATGTATTTTGTAGCATTTCATGAGAAAGCGTCATGATTTAATGATCGAGTTTCAAAGCACGAATTTTGAACTCATTGATATACAGTGCGAAATTCACAAGAAATAATGTTTCATTAATTAATATTAGGATACCATGTTCCACTTTCAGCATTTTCAATGTAGTGATATCCAATAGATACAAAAATTTTATCATCAGAAACTACTGATTTTTTTCACATAATTCCTCTGTTCATACCTTTTTATAATTTACAAATAAAATTTAAATCCATTACATCCATTAGCTGTAGAGGATTGCAACCAAAAAATTTATTAAAAAAAAAACTGCAATTTCATATTACTGAGTAGATGAATTTTTCACATGTAATCGCTCAGATGAAATTTTTGTTGCATTTTAAACTTGAAATTATCTTTATGAATACATTCTGTTGCAACTTATCGAGACCATTAACTGCAGAGGACTGCGAACAACTAAATTTATTTTATGTAAAAACTCTAATTTAATATTACTAAATAGACGAGTTTCTTTTTTCATGTAATAGTTCAGATGAAATTTCTGCTGTATTTTAAACTTAGGATTCCGTTTACGAACGACTTCTGTTAAATATTATCGAGTCAATTCTAAGTGTTAGTATTAGATAAAGAGGATGTGAGCAACAGAATTTATTTTATGTAACAACTGCAATTTTATATTACAGAATAAACGAGTTTATTTTCAAATAATCGTTGACATGAAATGTCCGCTGCATTTTAAAATTGATTCCATTTATGAACATATTCTGTAAAATATTATCCAGTCCATTCTATGTATTAGTATTAGCTGCACAGGATTGCGAAAGACAAAATTTATTTTATGTAACAACTGCAATTTTATATTACTGAGTAGATGAGTCTTTTCCCCTGTAATCGTCCAGCTAAATTTCTGCAGCATTTTAAATTTATGATTCCATTTATGAATACATTCTGTTGCATCTTTTCAAGCTTAATAGCGTGTTTATACGATAATTTTATTCCCTTTATTCATCCGTTTTGTAAATTGACAGGTACAGCCATTTTTGATGGCATCAAATAATTGATTTTCCTTGCAATTAAGTGATTTTAGCACCGAAGGCTTGAACTTAGAGTCAATATATGAATGACCCCTCATTGGATGACATCATAAAAATCGCTTGGAGGAAAACAAAAATCACTTAATTATGCAAAGAAAACCGATTGCTTAGAAGAAAATAACCATCATAAATGAAATGGCTTTTGGTATGTTATGATTTATCAAAGAAGTAAAGCAAAGAAAGGACATTAAGTAAATGGGAGCGGGGGAACTTTTAGATTGGTGCAATTATTTTGAAATGCATTCAGGAATCCACTTTGTTTTAGGTGCATAAATTAGAATATGTTACTTCACTTTCAGTTGTAACGGTTCCTAGTCATTACGCTTAAGAGAAGTTGCAAAGACAACGCAATTATTTTGAAAAAAACTATTGACTATTTTTTTTTTTTCATTTTTAATTTGAAAAACTGTGAAAGTAAACCTTTTCGAAGTATTTTGTAACAATGCTTTTTTTCAATAATAACGTTTTAAGAAAAAAAAATATTTTTAACAAATATTTAAGCTGGAGACCCTGCTATATCATATGGATGCATATGGAATAATATATTTTTTTTTTCAAATTTTAATAAGTTCTGTTTTTATTTTAAATTGTTATATAACAAATAAAAAAAAAGAAAATCCAATGCTAACAGAAGTTTAAAAATGAATCTAATTATTTTTAGCACACATTTTTTTAAAAAACCTACGATTTTAATTTTTGATTTGTGTTTTAAAAATCATTTAGAGATCCCGAGACAAATATATGATTAAAAATATTTAATGGCAAATCATAACCAAAACGAAAATTCTTACGTTAAAATATGGGAAACATGCAGAAAAAAAAATATTTGTATTGAGAATTAAATAACGTAGAAACAAAAAGAGAATTTGTTTAAAAATAAACATGATTATTTTACTTGTATTTCTTTGAATTTAAAATAAAGATTAGACAGCAACACTTGCTGATATTACATCCACTGAAGCATTTTTTTGCTACTTATAACCTTAATGTGCTTTTTTGTTTAGATTAAACATTGCATCAAAGGTATAATATATTAATTATGAATCAGAAATAATTTTACATAGTAATTATACTTGTGTCAAAAATCAAAAATCTATTTTATATATCTGTTTGAAATATTTTATACATTTTTTCAGTTATATTTTTCATAATTAATTAGAAGATTCAAATAATGGTAAATTGTAATTTGATGTTTTACAGAAATTCTCTAAAAGAATTTTAGAAAACTTATGGGTAGTATATTCATGCAAAATATATTCAATAAAAAGTGGCAATTTTAGTAGCCATACATCCGAATTGCGGATGTTTGTTGATATATATATATTATATGGGGGAGGGAGAGGATGAAAGTGAGAGAGGCAAAAATATTCACAATACTGAATGCAATAGTAATACTGAATAACTAATAAATATAAGAACACACATAATTTCGCTAGATATCATTTTGAGTTCGCCCTCTTTACGGAAATACTGGATATATTCTAAAAACTAAAATGAAGCGTTATTTTTATTAGAAGGAAGAGCAGAGCTGACTAATTACAATGATTCACTTGCATGTCTTCGTATTCATTTAGCATCATTTTTTATCTGCCATAGAAAATCCATCCCAAGGGAGTTACAGATATCCCTAGATAAAACGGTGTGTCGACACACGTATTTATCTGTTTCTGGTAAATGCCTGAAAAGAAATGTCTTTGAAAAGCTTACTAAGTTGTTGGATTACTCAACTGGTATAGCGTTTTTCTTCTGTGACTATGGTTTTCTACAATATTTCCCCTTTAAATATAAAACAAAATCTTGACAATTAAAGCTTTAAGCTCATTAGCAATGGACAATGCGCAACAATGAGAAGTATCTATACGTATTTATTTCTGATGTTGCTGAACGTAAATTAACTAATTTCTTCATGACTTCCACTACATATGAATGATATGAGACATGGGAAGATATATAAATTTTTTATTAAAATATTCAGTGAAAGCAAGCAGCTTTCGTATTGATAAATCAGGTAAATAAGTGATGCGATTTTCAAAATACGTATTAAATTGAAAATTATTTCTTATACTTTATATAATGTACCATATATATATGGTCACATTGTATCGGCATAAATTTAAGACTGTTTAACAGAAAAAAAAAATAGATTAAAATGGATACTGATACGCTTTTGAAAGGAATGTTAAAAAAAAATACGTTAATAATTCCCGAAAACCAATTATGCATATCTTAAATTATGCATATCTGCAAAGTAATATGACTTTAAATCGCGTGCTTTATAACATAAGCTTTAAAGTAAATTCTAATTAATCGTGTACTGAAAGGGGATTCTTTTGCATAAAATTGAATGTGTGTGATTTTGTGCTGTGCATTGTGTTTTAAAAGAGTAGTAGTTATTTATTCTTTTTAAAATATATATGTTTGTAATATTAAATCAAATTTCAAATGACTTATTGTAACCTTAAATTTTCATTCTCATGCAAAAATAAACTAAGAGACAATTTTAATTTGTACAAAGAAACATTTTTGTACAAAGAAACAATTATACTTTGTTCTGATTTTGATATTGATGCAGAGCGATACTGATAATCGCAGGAATGATAGTATTTTTTATATAGCATTTCTTAAGACATGCAGTTGTTGTTGTTCATTTTAAGACTTAGTTTCTAGAAATTAAACTTTGAGTAATGTTATCCTATTACAAGTGGATGCATCAATGAAAATTCATTCAAAATGTAGTTGAATATTATTTATAAATAGACTGGAAGAATACAATATTAAAAATAGTTTAAACATAATAAATTTTAGAAAATTATTAAAGTGTCTTATGCCGAAAATAATGGTGTAGCTACCGGAAAATGTATAAAAATTGTATCAGGATACATTAGTGGCAATATCATTTATTTCCTTTTGTTTATTTTACAGTATATGTTTGAGTAAAAACAAATAATTAGAATTTTCTATTTCTAATTATATAAAGATTAAAGATATTTAAAATGTTAGACACTTATTGAAAAGAAATAAATTCTTTCAAAAATGCTGAAATTGATAGATCTAAACTAAAATAGAATATCCCCACTCATAGGAAAACATATCTTTGAAAAGTTTGTCTCAAATTTTATGTCTGAAAAGCAATATAAGCTATCCTAAGAAAAAGTGCGATAATTTTATTTATACGTCTAGCCCATTAATAATGCTGCCATTTATGAATTTCTCTTCTTAATGGAATTTTTATATTTTAATAATATTTTTTTACCTTTATTTCTTTAAGTTGTCTTTGTTGAATATTATATACTTAAAATTAATCGAGATATATTCATTTCATTATAAAATAATGGTCCTCAAATGTATATTAAAGTAATAGCGGCATTTGTTGTTAACTTTTGTGGAAATGGAAATTAATTTATCTTGCAAACTCACTAAGTGTTTTTTTTTTCTTTTCCTAAGGAACTGATACATTTATCACTTAATCAACCTCGAGAGTTTTCATTACTTTCTTCTATTTCATCATCTCATACGTTTCCTATTCCTAAGGGAATATTGGAAAAGGTAATCTCATTGAAAATGTTAATGGAATGATTAATTTCCAATTAATTGAAATAAGTAAAACACTATTTTTTTTTAATTTAAGTGGTTATTTCTTTCACTTTCCATTTACAGTATGTAAATATATTCCTTCATATTTTATCCCCTCCAAATAAACATACTGACATTTATGAGTAATAATAAGCCTTATAAGCCATAATAAATATTATTGATATCTATTAGTTTATTTCTTAATGGAAACTGTTATCTAAATACCTTTCAGATTTTCAAGAAAAAAAATTAAAGGAATAATACTTTACAAAATAAGTAATAATAATCAAACATTAAAAAAAAAAAAACATTTTTTTTATTTGGTTTTTAAATTATATTTTAATTATTTATACATTTTAAGTATAATTAACTTCACTTTATTCCTTTTATTATAAAAAAAAACTAAATTGTTTCTTTTCAATTTATTCTCAAATTGCTAGTGATAACAATCCATTTTCCTCTCTTTAATTAGTTACATCCATTTCAGATTGAAAACCCAGAAATTCTACCTTTTGAATAGCTAATTGAATTAGTAATTAAACTTACGGCTTAGTAATCAATCATTACAACAGCGAAACAGATTGCATTCATGAAAATTAATTATACACTGAAATTAATATTTTGCGATCTGCCTCGGCTTGAAATAAGTTCCCATCTCGGCATCCCTACTTCCCATTAAACGGACTTCCAAAGGCATTGCCAAAATGCATTTTCATAACAATGCAACGATCAGTACCAATAATTTATTTGGATATAATTTAAGTATTGAAAGGAACTTTTGCACATTTTGTTTTCGGCATTTCAATTTAAATATTAGACTGTTATCAAAGAGAAATTTATCGCATCCATGTGGAAAATCCATTAATTTATTTTAGCATAAAATTAGAAGTTAATGCAATCAAAATGAATAGTATTAAGTATCAGATATATTTCAGAGACAAAATGCGTGAATTTTTACTTATTTTTCTTTTTAAGTGATAGATTTTTGAAATAAATAAAAATAAATAAATAAATATGAATAATAAAATTTTATATTTACAATATATACTTATATACGAATAAACTGGCGTTCAGAAGTACATTTTTAAATAAACTTAATCACTAATAAAAAGAAGACTACAAATCTTAAATTACTTTTATATACTTTTTATTACAATATTACATATTTTAAAAATATACATTTCTAGTTTTTCAAGTATAATATATGATAAGTATAAGTATTTTATAATAAATTTATTTCGAAATTCAGAATCATAATTCATCGCATATTTATAATTTATGATAAATTTGGGTGTTAAATCGTAGTCTCATTCATGACAAAATTCATTTAAAAAAATACAATTTTTATTTATTTGTAAAGATAAAAAACAACCAAAATTCGATTAAAATTTATACTATATAATATACCGATAATTAGCTTATGTATAAAATAGGAAGTAAAAAAAGATGCAACAGGACATTCGAAATACCTTTTAAGAGGTAATAAAAGAAAAAAAAAATGTAACAAAAATTAGGAAACATGACATTTCTTATTTTTCATGAGATTTTTAAAGAGAAAATACTATTTGAAAAAGTTCAAAGATGTGTGATATAGTTTAATTATAAGATGCATAATCACAAAATTTAATAAATGTAATAAAATAGTTACAAAAATTATCGAGTACACCATGCCTTTATACATTTTTTTTTATTTTGTTCCATAGATCACATTGTTATTCGTAGCCACAGTTTCATTTATCATTATTGCTACTTCAGATAATCGTTCAGCTTTGGAATGTGGTTGATTTTCAGTTAAGATAATTACACAAAATGAAAGTCTAATTCAGTGACGGCCTCAGTGTAATGGGCTCTCAGTGAGAAATCAAACTGTCGTCCTTCTTTCATTGCATATATCGGTATATATGATTAAGCCTCGAAGAGTCAATGGACTCAAATATTTTTAGCAGTAATATATACTTAAAAATGCAGCAGAAAAAAAATCGCACCTAGTTCAAAATGTTAGAGGAAATGCTGTTGTTTTAGGTTTATTAGACCCTAAGGAGTGAAATGAACAAATTCAAAGAAATAAACGGGAAATTAGTAAAATTCAATTTCCCTTTTATTACATTATGACACCCATACAATGTGTGTGCATATTCAAATTTGTAATTAAAAATTAGTCCCTCTCCATTCTTCATACACTTGTATCCATCTCTCGTTGTGTCATTCAACATAATTCGTCTATTCATTCCAATTGAAATGAAAATATTATTTGTAATGTTATGTTTAATCACAAAAATAATTATTATTGAATTTTTTTTCATTTGTTATAAGTTAATTTTGAAAATAAGTGTCACTATTTAATCTATATTGAATATAAATAAAATATAATATCGATACAAATCTCGAAGAACCCATGCTCTTAAACATTTCAAATCTATCTTTAACTTGATAAATTAGAAATTAATTGTTAGCAAATCAAAATAGATTTGCGAACAATGAATTTATGAAAAAAATAAATACACATTGACTTTTCACCATTTATTGTTTTGAAAAAGTGAACAGAATAGCCATTTTTTATTTAAATTCCCTCTTTCTCTTTAAGCGGAAAATAAATAGTTTTGATTATGAGAGATGGTTCTCAAACAAGTAAACAATAAATTTAATGAAGATGAAATCAAATATATGATTATTGATATTTATTAATAACAAAGGTGTTTTATCAAAATATAAGACAAAATTAATTGACAAAAACTTTATTCGGAAGTTATTAAAGAATGAAATTTTGCATGTGGGTCTAAATGTGTCAATAAATATCTAGAGATAATACTTTTTAACAAATATTAATGAAATAGTGTTGATAAAAGTATAAATAACAAGTGATAATAATTGCAAACTACAATATTGTAATTGCGTTCCATATTCCATTATTTTTATTCAATCGATTATAGCAAATGTAAAAACATCATTATGATTTTTTTTTCATTGCTGAGATTTCATTTTCTTTCAAATGTGTTTAGAACATAATGTGAGAGAATACTATCTGCCAAAATTCCTATTCAATACAATTCTAGTTTTTCTTTTATTTCTTCTGATAAGATCTAAGAACACATTAAAAAATGAATTTATTATATAAAAAAACTTATATACTGTGTGCAGTTTATATATTTTGTTCTCATTTTCTATATTATTTTGCATACCTTAATTACCGATGACAATCGGTGTTTTCTAATTCATGTTTTTGACTGCTAAAAATCTGGCCATTTTCCAAATACTTCAAAGAAATCTTTAAATCAGATTTTATTTCTCGATTGAAATGAATTTATGAGCTATGTAATATTTGAAACTACTCAGGAAGAAATAAATATATTATTCGAAAGATGAATAGAGTTTTCAACGTTATTCATTACCTGGGATTATTGATTTTTGAAAAATACTTTAAGGAAAAAATCGATAAAACTTTTATTTCAGGATTTAAAACGAAATTGCGACTGACACATGCACATTTTTTTCTGGCTATGATTGATTACGTATTTTTAACCAAAAAAATTATCATCGAAAACGATACAACTCAAAAATATACCAAAAGCGTATTACAGTCTTCTTTTATTGAAAATCAGAATAAATTGCTATCCTTTAAGGTATCATTCAACATTTTTAGTAAAACGGAATGTTTCATGAACGATTTAAATATTTATCTAAAAATATTTCCCATTTTTCATTTGCAAAAAAAAAAAAAATAGTTAGATCATTTGATAGGAAAATTTTGAAGTAAAAATTAAGCAACGAATTTAAGTTTGATTAATATATTTTTATACATCTCATTTCTTTATATTAATTCCTTAATACTTTATGAATGGATTTTTTTACTATTAAATTAATAAAATTTAATATAATAAATTTTATGTTTAATGAATTGTTTCTTTCAAGTTACTTTGAAATAAATTTAAATTATTTAAATGTCTAAAAGTCATATTTTTTTTCTATGAGTTTCTCATGCATGCTTATAGTATTTACTAATTGAAAAGATAATAAATAGTAGCATTTCACTTGTCTTGGAAGAAAAATTAAGACGTTTATTTCTTTTTGGACATTTTTCTTAGAAATGAAAGATGATTCCTTGAATAAAGAAATAAATCAAACTTTACATATCATTTTTTTGTCTAATATTAATATATTTTTTTCGATTCATAATTATTTTGTAATTTAAGTGCAAAGGGCTGGAACTCAACTTATTGGATTGTTTTAAGGTATGAACCTGCGTATCTTAAAAATAAAATATACCAGAAAATAAAATATATTTCGAAGAAAATGTTATAATGAAGCATTTTGGATGAAAAATACCTAATAATATTCTACTTTATTAGTTTTTAATATCAAAAATTTATATTTTCATATTTTTTAAAGAATGAAATGTTGTAAAAATTCATTTTTATACATTACAGATATACAGGAAATATTATACCATTATATTAAACATAAAAATGTAAGATAGCTACAGTAATAATATAAGATAATATATAATAGTAGCTATATTAAAAATTATTATATATCATTGAATATGAAAAATCCCTTTGTCTTATGAAGTAAATAAACTATTCTAAAATTCAAAAAATAATGTGAACATCTAGTTCTTTTAAAATATACTTTTGCTTTTGATATTTTTTTTTAATAAACTAAACCTGCACTACCTTTAAAAATATATTTTTATCTTCGAAATATAAGAAATAAATAGCTTTATTAAACAAATGAGCATCAAAAATATTGTAAAATTAAATGGATTTTAAATTTCACACAATTTATTTATATCAGAAAAAAACTCTATGAAATCTCTGATCAAATTTAAAGAAAAAAACTGAATAAAGTTCTGTAAAGACAATAATATTTTATTACGGTAATTTTAACAAAATATCGTTTCCGCCAATCAGCTATTTTTAACATCATCATTAAGATTCGATTCATCATATGAAAAAATTGTATAATGAATATCTGTTGATACAGATATTTTGCCCATAAAAAAAAGAAACTGTCATTTTAAATTGCTTGTATAAAGAAAATCGACTTAAAATTTAATTGTCGAAATATTAATAAACTGTTAGCATATTAAATTACATTAAAAAACATTTTTGATATTTTTAAAAGAAATTTGATAAAAAGAAAGACAAGAAAAAAATTTTTGAGTACATTAACCCAAATCCTTAGACTATGCCTTGATGAATTCACGTGAGCTCTAGATATCTACGCTTCTTTCAAATTTCTAAGAATTTTTGTAGTTAAAATTGTTCTTAGGTCGCAATATGTAAGGTTTTAACTAAATTTAATTAAATTTTAATTCAAACTCTCTGAGACTTTAATATTATCAATTTACAGAAACTATAATTCATTTCGATATTTAAAATAACTAAAGAAAAGTTGAAGTCATTTTATAACTGTATAAATTTTGAAAATAAAAATCAATCTAGCTGAAGTTTTAGCTGTACAATCTGTTAAAGATATTTTTGCAATTAATAATTTAGGATATTAATAATTTATAATGTTAATAAAATGAAAAAAAAACATAAATAACGTTTTAAAGATTTATTTTACATATCCATTTCATGTCATAAGTTAATCACCTGCATTTTATTGCAAACTTTTCATCTCATTCCTATTTACCACAAATAATATTCCCTTCATATATTCCCTTTGTTAATATATCTTCTTTGGACGTAAATACTGCTATTAGATGACTAGATATGAGCAAATACAAAGGAAGCTATTCAGTCCAATAATCAATGATACGAATCGAACTTAACAGGAAGGAACGGTTCACCGAGCATTAGATAGCGATCCATCTCCCAGCATTACATAGAAAGAGATTCATTAGTCCCTTATTCAAGAGATCGTCTTTTATTCCTCTGGTTCCAGGGAAAAAAAGTCGCTTAGTAACAAGGGCGCTTTGTGGAAAAGACTACTAAACTTTATACGTGCACTATACAGCGTCATTTGCCGTCAAATTGTTCGGAATACTAATCAAATGCTGCTGACGTACAATGTAGTACACACATGCCTGGAATAGCAAATATCATTAAATAGACTACTAAGCTGCGATACTTTAAATGATGGTCAAGTCGAGCACCTTGGTAATTGCTTTTTTTCCTGCAGGTTTTGTTCTTGTTCATTCGCGTAATAATGAAAAATGGTTATTATATTGCAATCATTATATGTCAGTGATGACCCTACTTATGGATATCATAACTGTGATTTATTTATGATTACTTACGAATTATTTATTAAAGTTTTTAAGGTAAAAATTTGAGTATAAAGCAATGTATGTGTTGATTCTTGACTAAATATAAAGAAATTTATGTATAAATTACAAAAAAAGCCGCTGGTTTGTCCTCAGCAATTACTTATGATCACAGGAACAGTAATTGAAAAAAGTAATATTCGATAAGCCACATCATTATTTATTCATCATTACTGGATTATTACAGTAATAAGCCGCATTATTACTTCTAATATTGCTAATGTAATATATAAAAATTAAATTTTCTTCTGATTTCATAGCTGTGATTTGTTTATATTATTTTTCGAGCATTTTACTAAAATTCTAAAGATAAAAGTATTTCTGTAGAATCAAATGTAAAATCTTTTGACTAAATAAATAAAAATTTTAACATGTCGTAATTTATCAACATATAGTAAGAATACAATCAGGAGCTGCTTATGGTTACATCGATAATTATTAATAAGAATAAAGTAGCAATAAGTTATATATAAAGTAGTAATAAGTTATGGCATCTTTTAAAGTTATTAATGTTATTTAAGATTTTACTGATCTAAATATCATGAGTGAATTATTTCTAATCCAAAGAATGAAATTTATAATTTCTATCACTGAATGGCTTCGAATTTTCCAGAATAATAAATACATTCTTTGATTTATGTTTCTTACTTTTTCTTTTAGTTATATGATAATAAACAAACTTGATACATCGGGATTTTAACTAATGACGTTATTACACAAAATATTTGACTATCACACGTATGTTTTGAGCATTAAAAGTTCTATTAATTATGGTATTTTCAAAATAAGTGTATGCCTCTGATGATATCTATATGTCACAATTAATTAAGGATACTGTCTTGCTACCAATTGAAGAATAAATCAAATGTAATATTTAATAATGGATAATGTATACAACTAAGATACTTTATTTGTTTTTTACTATATCTCTTTCTCTAAAAATAATTGAATTTTAATATGACTTTCTAGTTTACAATGAGTTTAACAAAAAAATATTCTTTTAGATAAATAATACAGTTAGGGATTGCAATACCGGACCAAAATTTCAATACCGGTATTCGGTATTTTTTAAATCTAAATACCGGGATACCGGTTTTAATACCGGTATTAGAAATTTTGGAAAAAGAAAGAAAACCCAGGTGTTTCTTTATTTTATTTGCCAGTTTTATTAGAGAGTGTAAATATCACAAAAAATAATTTGTAACATATAAATTATAACAGTATATAATCACAAAAAAGTAAAGAAACATCTTATTTATTTAAATCCCAAAAAAGTGTAAATATCACTATGCAGTTTGTGGTACTATTATAAATTTTTGAAATGTGATCTAATGATAATGAGCTGTGTGATAATGAATCAATTGTACTGTCATTAAGCCTCAAAAATAATTTTGTGTAAAAATTACCAGCTGTCGAAAACGCTCTTTCAGCATCTACGCTAGTTGGTGGTACTGTTAGCAATGCGCGATATAGTTTTTCCAATTATTTGCCTCTAAATTCCTCATCTTCAAATAAATCGATTTCTCGTCGGATGGTTTTGGATATAGCTGATTTCTGTATTGTATTTTGGTTCGTTGAAATTTTTTTATTTATCGCTAATTTTAATTTTTGTTCAAGAGACAATTCTTTTTCACTATCGGCAGTAGTGACATCATAATCTTCGATAGTTGAACCGAATTCTGAATGTTGATAGGTTTGTGGGAAAAAGATTTTAATAAACTTTACTCTAACTTAATCAGATTTGAATTGGTTATTTTCTTCTCTTTTCATTTTCATTTTTAAAATCATTAGAATTATGTAAATCCCATAATACATTTTCTATTTCGGTATGCCTTTCTTCTGTGCGATTTTTCAATGTAATATATAATTCTTCAGATACTAATGTGTGCTGTTCTTTCAGTGACTGCAACATGAAATTTATTGTTGCATTAGCTGTTAATAAATAGAATTTCTCTGACATAATGCCTCAATAGTCAGTTTTATTGGAAGTAGAGCTGATACAGTTCTGGATATTAAGTCGAATTCACTATCTGAAAAATTAATTTACAGGTTTAAGTCAATTATTGCTTTTTGGATTGAATTTCTCAGTTTCAAAAATCTTTCGATCATTAGGAGTAAACTGTTCCAACGTGTTTTGGAATCTAATATTAACATATATTTTGTTTTATTTTCAGTTAGTATATATTTTAGTAATATATCCTTTTTATAGGGAAACTTTAAATATTTTAACAATTTTTCGAACTTTATAGATTATAGGAAGCAATTGTTGACAGGTTAATATTTCATACTCATTAGCAATATTTTCTTCAACAATTACATTGTCATTATCTTCATTTTCAATATCACTCTCACTTTTACTCTTTTCACAGTTAGAATCCGAAGTTTCTATAACCACAGTATTTGGATTCTTCTGTTCTTTATATTTTTGGTATAATACATCTATTACTCCTAATTGAATTCCATGTACATAGCACAACTGCTGATTTGCACCAATCAACTTTCCAACTTTTTTCATAATTGTTGCTCCATCAGTCGTTATGGATACAATATTTTCTTTCAGGGATAATCTGTTTCGCTAATTTAGATTTAAGCAATTAATTAAGCCATTAATTAGCTAATTAATTTCGCCCGTTAATAAAAACAATAACTTATACTATATTGCTATGTTCGCGATACCTGAACATATTGTGAAGACAATTTTAAAAATTTCTAGTAAATACCGAAAAACCGGTATTTAAACTTGTGAATACCGATATTACAAAATTGTACAAATGGCTCAAAATACAGGTATTCGGTATCCCGGTATACCGGTATTGCAATCCCTAAATACAGTTAATGCATCAAATTAACTTTATTGATAATTACATATACATCTGAATTAGATTAAGAAATATTATTACACATACCCAACGACAAAAATACACACACACACACACATATATATATATAATGATATTTCTTACACTAATTTAAATTTTAATTGATTTCCTAATTTTTATCTTAAATTAGTCAATATTATTTTATTCTAAAATGTTCTTTTTTTCCAAATCGGAAACCTACTGTATTTACTATATTATTTATAATATGCGCTCTAAAAAATTGCGCTCTAATATGCGCTCTAAAAATTTCATACACTTCGAGAGAGGGAATAAAAATTATTAACACCTACACATTCCTTTTAAAGATGCCTGTTCCCTTTCTTATGTCTACATGTGTCAAAGAAATCCAGAATCCCATTGTAAAATCTCTAAAAGGAAAAATTTCAGTGTCTTCTGCTCTTATATAACGATGCAAAAAGATGTGTCTTATTGCTTTTTCTCGTGTGCAAATTCTATCTTCCATGCAAAATAAATTGAAATTCATAACAAACGTTTTTCCACACACACACACACACACACACACACAAATGCACACGCACACACACACACACACACAAATGCACACGCACACACACACACACACACACACAGTAGCAATGCATAGTGCATGACTTTGGATATATACTCGCATTAAAATCCTAATGAGATGTTACATTGCTTATTAATATCAGAAACACAAGATCTAGATGTATGAAATAACAAACCTCCATTCATAATGAAACCGTTTATCTTAAATTATATAGAGAGAGTAAACATTTTAATTTAAAGCCTTCTACTAATATTATTTGTTAAGTATAACAACAGATTCTATTGAATTAAAATATATGACAGTGATGTATATGAAACAGGATTTATTTAATTAACTAACTGATTTATAATTAAAGAGATTCAGAGTATTCTCCAGGCTTCTATTTATTCCAATTTTCTACATAATTTTAACTCTGAATGATAGTTAGTTATTTACTCCCCATATTATGATGAATAATTTCTGTATAACCAAATTTCTCCAACAATTTTTGTAATTTTTCAATTTTTTAAAGTTTTGTGACATCTGACTTCTTCAAATTTCAACAAAATAAAAATAAAAAATGGCAACATCTGAAAGACATTGGATAAGATTTTTGAGCACATATTTAATAAACTCATAAATAATAAATATCCACCTGTATATAGATATGTCCCATATTACAGAGATTATGAAACATAATGAAGATATTACATCATCATTAGAAAAATGTTAATGAAGAAATTTTTAGAAGTCTTTAATGAGAAGAAAGGATAGCATTATTTGATATAATAAAAAGGATTTAAAGTTCAAGAAATTTGTGCAGAGGATGAGTTTCAATCTTCACAGAGGTATGAATATATTTAAGGAAACTATATTCCTTATAATTAATCTGCATATAGTAGATATTTTTTTTAAATTTATGTATTTGTTAAAGTCCATAAATTGGATTAGTAATTGCTTAATTGTTCTTGTTTCCCTAAATTAATTTATAATTTTTTTTTCTTACCTGAAGAATTTTTATAGCGAAATTTTAAGAGGGTATTCCTTAAATTAAAACTCTCTTGCAGTTCAAACTCAACTGTAATACAAATAAATTAATAATTTCACAAATAAGCAAATAAATATTTGATCAATAAAAAATCACACAATCACCATTTGATCAAAATTAAACAAATATACAAAGAAATATTTGATCAGAAAAATAAATCAGTTTAAATTTACCATGATGAGATTTTATAGTTCTTTGAAACAAGAAAGGAAAAATTTATCTCAATTCAAATGCTGGAATTTTGTTCCATCATTCAACTTGTTGGACCGTAACTTTCACCGAAGAAAATTACTTGAAAAATCCTTGTGCCATTGCTTAAAAATCTCTTCCAGCTTGGTATCAAATTCGATGTATTTATTTATTAATAGATACATCAAATTATTGATATTATTAATGTAATAAGATTTTATAGTCCAATCTATCTTTTCTAGGAATGTGCGTTAACAAAATGTGATATAGACTAAATATCAAAACGCTACATATTAGATATATGTGATATTCTAATTGAGAATTAAAGCTAATAAAAGATCCTTGTACCATTAAAAAAACACATCCAGTGTGGGATCAAATTTGATGTACTTATATATCTAATAAGATTTTATAGTCCAATCTATCTTTTCTGGGTATGTGCGTCAACAAAATACGTTATAGACTAAATATCAAAACGCTATATATTAGATATATGTGATATTCTAATTCAAAAGAAAAAATGATAAATTAGTTTGAAAGTAAATTATATACATTATTGACTAAGTATTCAATTATATATATAATAACAATGAAAAAAACGAACAATAAAGAAAATGATTTTTTATCTAATACTTATTTCCATGAATCATTTCACTTTCTCTTTTATTTTTAACTTCATAATATACCTGCCGTTGCTCAGGTTTCAAATATATTTACGTATTTTTCAATAAAAAATTAATATTTAATCAATTATTATAAGAGCTTTAATAAAAGATTTGAATTATGGTGTTTTAATCTAACAAACGATACACAAATCACATGTGACATAAGGTTTTGTCTCCTAAATAATGCTAATAAAAATATATATTTATAATTTTAACTATCAATAGAATGACAACGTGCACTTAAATAAATTCAGTTTTAAAAATTAATACAACGTTTTAAAGCTTATTATGTATATAATGATATAATAATCAAAAGTTTCACATTGCTTATAACAATGATTTAAAATAAATGATAACATTAATTGCTAAAACAATTCTTTGTAAGTGTTGTGGCGTCATACTTATTACAAAATGTATAAAACTATTTTTTAAAAAAACTTCAAAACCAAAATTTTTTTCAATTAGTTTTGTATATTTAAAAAAATGATTCAAAGTAAATAAATCGGAAAATAAAAGGTAAAATAATGACTTTAAATATCAGATTTATAAATTAAGAAGGACATTAAAATTATGCTTTTATACATGATATTACAGCTTTTAATTCAGCAAATAATTAATAATTTAATTGGTCATTAAGAAATCTTCATAAAAACTTTCCTTATTTTTGTATTTATGAACAAGATTTTTATAAAAATCATTGATTTGGGTTTTACGTTGTATTTAAAGTAATTATGAATAATATATACGATATTATATTTATATATTATTTATAGAAAAATTTATATTATGTTATTTTATTGTTATAATTCTTTTATTTATATGAATTATACAAAATTATGAATTATTTCGTATACATATAACATAATTGAATGAAATGAAATCTTTGCACACATGTGTTCATGTATGAATAAAATATAGCAACACTAAATTCCTTGTTAAATAGAAAATCAGCCCATCAATTTTTCGTATACGACTTCCGCACTTCGCTTTCACAAGTGCATACTTATTTTATAACATTTCGAAATCCTACTCGGAAGTAACTTTATTTATTGACCAGTTGTCCGTGAAAGCACTTTTTTTAAAAATCGGTCTGTCAAAGATGGACAAAAAGAAAACAAAAAAAAAACATGAATCTGAAATACCTTTATGTTCTTGCTTTACTGATGCAAATGTGGGTAATGTGCCAGTAAATTGCTGCCACAGCAGATTGTCGTGACACATTTGCCATAAAAGAACTTTGCCAAATCGTGGGAAAGAATCCCAGCCGCGAAATTAGGACGTTCCATAAAATAAACATAGACCCAAGGACGATTTTTCCGAGCAGTAAACTTAAATCAGAATGATATATACCATTCTTTTTACTTGTAAGGGATTACGCAAACGAAAATATGCCAAAAAGGCCTATGCATCTGTGGATGACGTAAAATAACCATTTTCGCTTCGATGATGAATGTCTTGAAACGATGCTGTGAAATACACTAAAGTAGAGAAATAAAAATCCTCGTCTTCTTTTTTTGCCTTCAGTTGATGTTATGCTTTTATTTAGAAATGTTTTTTTTACCATTTTTTTTTTAGATTTTAGGACGATACTTTTTTCTAAATCAAGATGAATTTTTATTGATAAAAATGGACATTATACGAAGCAGCGTGGCATTTTTCAGCAATTTTAAAATGACATTCTCGCCATAAGCATCGGATAAAGAACGAAAAGAAAAGAGGAGCTTCTTTTTGCAGTATATTTTTAAATAAATGTTTTGCTAGAATTCCATGATATAGAAACATAGTCTTTTTACATGAGCCTCAATTGCTGAATATTTCCACAGACTTTCATTCAAATTATAATGACCAGTCATAACCATTATAATTTTTATTTCCCCAAAACGTAGGCAATCATTGTTATAATTTTAAAATTTAGCAAAATGTTAAATTAAGAAAATTCCCTTTTTTCATTTAGAAAAAAATCGTTTCTTTTCTCATTCTTTTTTAGATACTTTTTATGTAGAAAATGTTCAGGAAAAACATTGTTTATTTTTTATTTAAAATGCGATTACAATATTTTTGTTTTTAATTTTGGAGATGTTTCTTCTTTCTCCTTTCATTTCATGTTTTCGGATTGCACCTTTTCCTAAATTAAGTTGAATCTTCTATTGACAAAAATGGAAATTTTCCATAAAAATTTTAAAATGACATTTTTGCCGAAAGAGATAAATAAACGAAAGCAAAGAACTCGCTTCTTTTTAAAGTGCATTTTAAAACTGTTATATTGCTGAAATTCTGAGACACAGAAATATTTATATTCCATTTATATGTCTAAATTACTGAAGATTTTAATAGACTTTCCGTTTGAGTATAACTCGAATCGGAATCATTTTTTTTTATTTTAGGCGAAATAGATGCAAGATCTACTTTAAAAAATTTATAAAAATGTAAAAATATAATATCAATTTTTGTTTATATATGTATGTAAGTATGTAGAGATATGCAATCTGCAATTTATTCGATAATGACTATGAATCAACGTTCTGAGAAACTCAGAATCTATTTTCAAAAATAGTATAACTAGATATAACTTAATATATCAAGTGAAATAAAATGATGTATTTCTGTTGATTTATATAGTTTTATATAATCCTAAATACTTGATTAGATATTTTTGCAAAAATTTGAATTTTGATTAAAATCTACAGAAAAAAAAATATATATATATATATAAAAACACGAATATAAAGAAAGGGCAGATTTTTTATTTTTTATTAAAAACAAAATAAAATCGCTTATATTAATTTTCTATAGTATTTTTAACAAATTGACAGAAATTCCACTTGCATTTCATATTTTTTACATATATTCATACTTAAACGGAATTAAAAAAAAAAAAGGTTTAGTTCAAGAAAGGATTTTTATAATACCAAAAGAGTTCTGATGTAATCTGTAGGTCATTTAATTAAATTCTGTATCATGTAATTTCAAATTACGTTGTTTTTATTTGCCTTCTCTAAAACATTCCACTAATCAGAATTGTACATCTTGTAATTAAAGAAGTTCAGATATCTGACTGTTAAGGTTCAAAACACCTAAGGATTACTTTTAGAACCCCTTCATAATTTTGATTCGTGATCAGATATCTGGAACAATACGACATTCGCATCTTTACATGAGAAGGTTATTTGATACAAGATATCAAATATCACCATCACCAGTTTTACATACATGGCGTATATTTGTTTGCTTAATGTTTCGGACCTCGAACAAGAATCGATTTACTTATCATAAAGCTACTGATAGTATCTAGTTATAATAGTCCATTGATCTATTGATAAAATTTTGGTTCCAGTGTTTGTAATCAACAGCAAAGATTCGCATATATATCAGGTTCACTTTGTTGTAGTAGTAGCTCTTGTGATGAGCAAATTTGTTGTTAGTTGCCATTTTTGTCATTTCAGCATAGATAAAAATTACGAAATCCTTCCTAAAATTAAATTTTTTGTATCATCAAAATGGGATGTTGTTCTATTCGAAGTGAATTAAAGCTTCCCATTCTGTAATAATGAAAGTATGAATTCCTAAAATCCTAAAAATGGTGAAAATGATTGGCCCATGAGCATATTAGCTCTTGATCTATGGGCGAGTTACTCACCATGAAACTGAGCTATCACCTTTTGGGAATTGAACTGAAATAACTTACATAACCTTTTGTACACAAAGTTGAAGTCCACAGTCTAATGTGCATAATGTCTACACGTGCAGATTTTTTTTCGTTTATTTCAATATTATGATTTTATCTTTCATCTTTGAGCATTTTAAACACGTGAGTTGTTATTTTTCAATGTTGTTGTTTTAAAATTTCTTTCGTGAAATATTTTTCATTTTATTAGCATTTTTAGTGTTATTACTTCCGAATGGTTTCAAAATTTATTATTCATATGATTTACACCAGTTGATTTGTTGCTGGACCAACAACAGATTCATGTCAAGCGAAGAATGGAAAGAATTCATAATGAAAATTTAAAAAATTGATTTGAAATCATGTGATGTTGTGCATATCTCACCAAGATTGGGTGAGATATGCACAACAGTTTATACGATAAAACATAAATTCTCAAATCCAAAATAATGCCCTCTAAAGTGGACATTTTGCAAATGAATTAAATAAAAGAAATAGAAAAATTAGATAAAAAGCGAAACAAAAAATTAGTGGCAGACACATTCATAAAAACACAATGAAAATTGCATACATTACAGCTTGTGAATCGCGTTAGCTTCGGATGTTTTTAATCTTTATTTCGTACTTAAACTGTTTATTGTAATATTGCATTTTAACCCTTTGTACTCGGAAAAGTAACACGATAAATAATTATTCACTCTATACAGAGATTTAATTATTGTTATGAAAAATAAATATACATAATTGTTTTAAATCAATTTTCTTTGAAAAATTATTCTATATCTTTTAACCATTCTGTAGACATTTTTAACATTCAAACTTGAAAAATAAATAAATTAAACGTCAATATGATGTACTGGCTTTAATGGTGAGTGAGATGCACCATGCGAGTGAAAAGGGTAAATTGTCAATGTATACTATATTATGTATGACGATCATAATATAGCATCGTCGTACTTTATTATGTATCGTCATATAGCATATACAATGTACGACTTGCACTGTTGCCATTTATGTAGTTTCGTTTTTCAGGTAAAATCATACTTTATCAAATCTAGTTTTCACATTTTATTTAGTGCATCTAATTTTTGTGAGGATGGGGGATTTTTAATTCAAATTACCAAAATATAAAATTTTAGGTAGATACAATTAATCGATATATATATAACCAATGTAATAACGTTTTAGTAATTAAGATAATCAAGGAGGAATTATCATATATCCAGTAAAACTATTTTTTTTCCATCGATGTAAAAATAGTTTTGCACGTATTTTGCAATCATTTTTAAACGAATTCAGTGATGAACTAAGAACTGAAACTTTAAACTTAACTTTGAAATGGATGACAATGCTTTATTAATTCACTTTCTTGTCTCTTCAGTATAAATTTTATCATTTGGTGAAATTAGTTAAACTTCGATTGCAAAATTTCACAAGAAGAAAATAATATTGTTTAAATGAAAAAATAATATATTACATTTTTAAATTGAACTAAAACGAATAAAATAATTTATCCTAGTCCCTATACAGATGATCCCTGATCTCTTTCAGATTATCCGGAAAATTTGTGATTGCTAATATATATATTTATATTGAGTTTATCAATTAGTATGGAATTATAAATATGTTTGTAGCTTGGAGAAATAATTTTATACATTTCAATCCGTTTTAAAAATGTGATAAATAAGAATAATTTCATTTGAATACTTATTTGTACAGCACGATATTGAAACAGGAAAAATCTATTTTAATAAATTTTGGTAAACTGAACCGTTTTATGATTTCAATTTGTTTGAATTATTTATTCACATTTATAAGCAATCATTTTTTTATAATACTCATATTATTTGTGCTTCATTCAATGTTTGAATGCTTAATGAATTATAATATTTTTAAATAAATTTCTTGATCGTGTCCTATGTAGCAATTTTCATATTAGCAGTAGTTGTGACACCCATTTCGTGGGGGTTGCGGCAACCTGGTGGTAAGGTCTCGGCTTCGAAATTGGAGGGATTCAAATTCGAGATTCTATTCTACCAAAGAACCCTCGTGTAAGCTGGTCTGGTGCACACTAAATCCGTCGGGGTCAAGCGTCCTTCCGTTGGTATGGTGTGGAAGCTTGCAGAGGGGATGACAGTTCAAGTGCCGCCCTCGTCATCTGATCGTGGTTCAAAATTGTGAGGTCCGTCCCAAAATAGCCATTTAGTTGCTTTAAAAACGGGGCGTTAATATAACTAAACTAAACACCAATTTAGCATAAAATAATTAAAAAATATTTAAATATATATATTTATATAATACATTTATTAAATAAGGAGAGCAAAATCTCTTAATATAATAGCAAGGAATAGACATATCGCAGCGGTTGGAATTCCACTAACAACAAATATTTTTAACCATCCAATTATAGCAAACTTATTATGCCTCCTCATATCTGTTAGAAACTCACGAGTACAGAAGAATTTATTACAGCTCAACGAAAATTACGAGGAGCGATGAAACCATATTGAATATTCATTTCAATTACCAGCATTTACTCATGCCTTCTAATAAAGTGCAACTTCGAAATAAAATATACGAGCGTTGAGGCTGTCATTTCCCTGTGGTATTAAAAAATATGACTAATTTGAAACGGTGCGTCAAGGAAGAGAAGAAAAATAATTAAAACATACATCTTGCAGTAACGACGCGGTTACTTCCTATTATACGGTTCTTCGGGTTTCTAATTTCAGCGTCAGCTGCCTTTTTTTTTATTGTTGCTAAATATTTGTTTCTGTTTTTCCGCCAAGGGAGAGCAAATTAGCTCAGTGCAACATTTTAACAGTTGCTTAACAACACGAAAAACTGTACTTTAACTCCCTTACTCTGGTTACCATTAATCAGAAAACGAATTCAAGTAATAATAATAAAAAAAAGTGAAAACAAGTCGCATAACTTCGCTCATTCTCACTACGGTTATGACGTGTCCTGGGGGAAAACACTGAACCGTACCTTTTTTTTAAAGCATGCATTTACTGGAAACATAGGCGGTTACGAGTGGTGTAAGTGCCACATTTTATTTGAAAGCTTCGGAATGATGTATTTTATCAGTAATTTAGCATAGCAGGACTTAACGTGTTTGGCTGTCATTGTTAATTGCTTTTATTTGTATATTTTAACACATTTTTAAATATTAAAAAAATAGCATGCAATATCCAATATATATATATATATATATATATATATATATATAATATAATATTTTAAATATGTTATACTTGTTCAATAATGCTTTAAGAACTAAAGAAGATAATGTATTCCGAGAAAAGGTAATTTTCTTTATAAATTAAGTAATGTTGTTAGGTTATAGCAATTTTGTTAAATATCAAATATACATCTCAAACAAGTTGTGACATATATAATGTGATATGTACCATTAAAAATTGTATGTAATACATTCCAGTGATGACTATCGAACCAAGAAATACTAAATTTAATATTTAATTTCTTCTTAATTATTATGTGATTATTAGATAAATGTTTTTTTTTTTAAATTTAAACTAGATGCTAATTTTTTTCTTACTTTAAATACATATTACTGAACTGAGGTCATCTCGAGATTTATAGATGAGCTGTTGCTAGACTGAAATATTCAACCATAGGTTTTTGATAAATTGTTTTATTTTTAAGTTCATTCTAAAATGTTATTTAATACTTTAAAAAGAATTATAATGTTGTCTAAAGTTAATTAAAATATTACTGCCTTAAATATCTTTGTCGTCTTTTAAACATGCATTTTACAAAATAAAAAAAATAAACTATTTTATTTTTGAAAATTGGAATGAACGTTGAGAATTGAAAGAGCTAATGATAAAAATAAATACAAGGGAATACAGTCCACCTCTTGCATTTAAATGAAGTCATAGAAAGTAAAGCTTTCGCGAACAAATGAAATATATTTTCATTGTGGTAGTAAAATAATGTTTCATACAAAAATAATTCTTGAAAATATTATATATGAAAGCATTTTAATAAGAAATTAATCTCGAAACACCGTGTGTATCAATTAGACAGGATCCATATTCATTTTTTAGTTAAAAAAAAGCTTAAAATATTTTTTAAATGTGAGTTTCAAAACTAATGTCTTTCTGAATAAAAAATAAACTTTTTGATTTCCTAATGAATAACACATTTTGTGTTTTCTAAAGCAAAAATGCATTGTAACATTGTAATTCTACATGTTTGCCTTTTAAGAATATAACAGACATCTTTGCAATATTTTATTCGGATGAAGCAAACAAATCCCTCCCCCTTAATACTTACTGTTGGTCTCGGGTAAATACATCAAATTTTTATATTCGGTGTACCTGACATATTTTCAGACAAATATAGTAAATTAATTATTCTACCTAATATCAGTCAGAGTCTCTTGAGTGCAGCATTATTATTTCAGAAAAATTAAGCATAAGAATGATGTAACCATATTGAATATTAAATTAATTATCAGCATTTAAGCATGCAATCTAATAAACTGCGACAGAAAATAAAATATGCCCGCGTTGAGTCTATCATTTCCCTAATGATATTAAAAAATACTACCAATTTGGTACAGTGCGTCATGGAAGGCAAGAAAAATAATTAAAACGTATGTTGCAGTAACGACGTGGTTATTTCCTATTACGCAGTTCTTCATGTCTCTCATTCCTGAGTAAGCAGTTTTATTTTTGTTTATTAAATATTTATTTTTGCTTTTACACTAGGGGAAAGTGAATTAGCAGAGCATTTTAACGGTTTCGTAACATCGCCAAAAACTGTACTTCAACTTCCATGCTCTGTTGCCATTAATCAAGAAGAATCCAAACAAAATAGTAAGAGACGAAAATAACTCGTATAACTTCGTTTCATCCTTACTGGAAGTGCCCATAGGGAAACCGTTTAGAAGTTCCATTTTTAAAAGTATTTTAGAATTAGTGGGTGAAAGTCAGTGGAATGGCTGTTATTTCTGCAAAATCTTTACTTTAGTATAAATGAAATGTCCAATTGCTTTGGAAGTTAGGCAGCAAAAATAGCATTTAAATATATTTGCGTTTAAATTTTGCATATCACGATGTAATAACATTATTTTGTATGAAGATGTTCTGTTTAGTTAAACTGCAATATTAAATATGTCCCATATGACTTGCAACTTGTATTCTATGGATTTCCAAAATGCTCCTCATATAGATAATTGTATTATATCGTAGCTGAATATAATATGTATTTCAGCCGTGTAAGGATCTTATAAACAAGTATTTCATAAAAAAATACTTTATTTTAATAAAAACGTAGACTTTCTTTTCTTTCAAGAAATGTATGTATATTAATTCAGTTTCATTGTATGCAAGGAGAGTAAATACTATTATTGTATACTTCAAAATAAAAAATAAAAAATCTAATAAACATTTTTGGAGACAATATTAGTTTGTGAAAATGATTAATATGTTTACAAATATTTTAAAGTTCAAGCAATAAAAATTTGTTAACTAAAATTACTTCATATAATTAGCCAAAATACCTATCTAACGTTCTTTCATTTTATAATTTTAATACTTTTTTCTCATTCAGCATTCATTGGGGCGATAACAATTAATATTGATTTTTTTTTCCTTTTTTGGTTTGAATATGTTTTTTAAAATGCAAATGCATACTGTGACTATACATGATATATTCAGTGGGAATATTAAACAAATGGATTTGATTTATTAATTACTAGCCTCCTTTAGAGACCAGTTGTTTCACCAGGAATACTTTTTGCTATATTTTGCATAAAATCTTTTATGTATAATTTAATGCCCATTAGGTAATGCATAAGATGCATTTATCAATTTATGAACTGTGATTCATCCAGGGAAATATTTGTAAGCATCTAAATTTTGAAAATAGCATCAGACATGATATTTTAATATCATTACATCTGTTTTTTTCATTATGTATATGGTATTATATTCATATGAGATGTCTCATATGACAGATTCATATCATATTCATATAACATCACAATTCTTTTTAATATGTAGCTTTAAAGATTATCTATCTTTTAATTTTCATGATACTGTAGCTTTATTTTCTAATTTCTTACGTAAGCTTCACGGATATTAAAACGTATCTTTCTTCTTTGGCTTACACCAAAAAGGAAAATCATTTGATTAAATATTTTAAGGAACAATGAAAAACGCTCAAACATTAATTCAATAATAAAATGTAATCTTATAAATTATACAAAAACTATTTTTTTAATGCCTATTTCAGGAAAATTTACGCGGCAGCAAAATTTGGTATCATAATATTTTTATCAAGTTGTATAAAATCAATTTAATCAATTTTCTTAGTAGCTATGCCGAAATAATAAAATCTCACATAAGTTTTACATTCTCACAATGTATATTATATTAGTGGAGAATTTAGTTGATACAGAATGACTACACGTACACAGACACGTACTCATGTATGCGCGCACAAAGACATTAAAACATTAAAGACGCATGCACACATAAAGAGAGACCTACTCATGCATACATACAAAAAGACAGGCATTCTCATGCACACAGACATACAGAGATTCACGCGCATACAGACATTCTCACGTACATACAGACATACTAACCTACACGCAGAGTCATTTTCATGCCCACATTTCTATTTTGTTCGTAGAGGCATCATTGTGCCAAAATAACTGTTATGCTTCATGCTGCTCATTTTTAATCAGCTAAAAATATAAATAAAATAATTATTATAGATTGAAATAATGTATTCCAAGTGGTTTATATGAGGAACACAACGAAAGTTTTGTTCTGACAGTAAACTATTTCGCTTTGTATCTATCGTAATTTATAGCTTCAATATATATATATATATACAATAAAAATAATTGCATAACAATTCAGAATTATGGTATGATGAAGTCTTGTACAACAGTAGGTATAATTATTATCATCGAATTTAAAGTCTGCATTATCTTTCATTTCTTGATAATAAAATAACGGGACACACATTTTTGAAGGAAGCGACTGACTTACATCACGTTTCTTGTAATCTCCTCTAGTAGGAGAAGAATATATAACGAGCAAAATGCGCTATCATGACAACGATTAATCGCCAAGGGTTTGACCACTTGGGAAAAGGCCTGTCATAGGATCTTGTAATTTATGAACGTTAGTTCAAGGGTCTTACTTCAGGGAATTCTTAAATACAGAGAGTATGATCAGAAGAGAAATATGTAATTTAAGAATATTTGTTGTATGAGGTAGTCTCTTCATTTGAATAATGGTGATTTTTGCCTTGAAGGGATAAATATCTACGCCACGTCACAAGATCTTAGGAAATTTCAAGTTGTGCCGATGACATATGCAGAACTACATCATTTCATCAGAATAATTCCAGAAAGCGACTTTTGCGATTGTTATTCAAATTCATAAATGTGTTACAAATTGGAGTTTCTCTGAAACTATACAATATGCCACGAATTTAATGCTCTCCGAATGATATATTATGTGCAGTTTTAATTAACAATAAGATTTTAAATGTTATAGAGATCCGTTTAATATAAAATCGTGACTACATTTTCATAATTGAATTTGTCTTGCAACTTTATATTTGTTGATTTGAAGGGGAATTTCTTGTTAAATGAGGCATCTTCAAACAGGATTAAATTTAGATCAAATGTATTTATTATAAATTGATAGTTTAAGCCTTTGATATCTGTGGATTATTCTTTTCTTTATATAATAAATTGAATATTCCACTTATAAACAGAACAGAGAAAAAAACTCGTTTTTCTGATGACATACTTATTGAAGCATTGCAAACAGCATGAATTCCATTGCAATATTAAAATATATGGTTGAATAAACTTATAAAATTCAATAAAATTTTTGGAAAGATTATTATATATTTTTAATAATCTTTAAACATACAATGTTGATGTAAAAAATATGTTTGCCTTGCAAGGCTTTAGGATGTTAGCACGGAAAAATATCAAAATTTAGCTTAAATCAAAAATTGACGCATCTAATAAATACTTTAAAAAATTCTATTATTGATGTCAATTTGTATAAATATCACTGGGTCGGGAATGCAATGCACCAACAATTATATGCAAACATTTTTCTTTTATTATTAGTAATAATGTCTTTATTTTCTTCATGGTATTTTCTCTGTTACGATTTTAGACTTTCAAACGTTATTTCTTATGAATGAATAATATTATCAAAAAAAAAAATAATTTGTAACATTGATTTTTATATATAATTAACTAACAAAACTTTAGTTCCCATTCGAAATAAATTAACCAGGAATTTGTAGTTTTTGTAACATATGCATCATAGTTTATAGACAAAGAACTAATTGAAAAAATCGTGAATTGGTTTTAAATAGATAATCCGTTATATTTTGTCTTTCGAAGAACGTATTTTGAAGGTGAATCTTCAAATGTTTAACTATTTGCCCATGAATTCATTAACGATTAAAAATAAATAAGTAAAACATTGTAAATATCATCTAACATGGTTACACTTTCATTATTCAAGCGAAGGGATTGCTTAAAAAATGTTAGGAACAATATCAAAATGGTGTCTTTTTTCATACAAGATGAAAAAAAAAATTATTTTGATATGTAATAGAAATCGCTAAGAAGAAATTGCCAATGAATGCTGGATTGTAGATTTTCAGTTTCAAAGAACAAATAATTGCAAATAATTACCTTATATAAACAAGACTTCACCTTCTGTTTTATATAATTCATGAGCCATAACTCTAACTAGAAAATTAAATTTTCTGCAATGCCTAATATAAATGCTTGCTTTAATTATGGACTAATAGCTAGTTTCTAAGTTGTATTCAGAGATAGGTATACCATTTCAGTGAGGGAAAGGACGCAATGAATTATATTTTAACTTGAATGAGTAAACGTTAAATGCTAGCATTTTAAAGAAACAAAGTAGCTTAGACATTATTTCGAAAGCTAACTAAGTAATGCATCTTTGAATTTCTACATTTGAAACCAATCAATAGAATATTCTTTCATCGACCAATGAATATTCTTCGAAAACAGAATCGAAATGGTCTAAAATGATGAAAAATGGATATTTGAAAGTTTTATTAACTGAGTAAGATTGGCCGATAATGTGTGAAGATTTTATTGTTTCGAATATTATTATATCAAAATTATTTTACTGAATGTGTTTGTTTGGGGCAAAGGACTGTATAAAAATTTAGATTTCATAGTTGCTCCACAGTGTATTTATTAATTCAAACCACTTACAATACGACTATGTTATTTAAAATGTTACAACTATTTTATTTTATGCATATTTAAAAACTGATCATTCTAAAATTTGTCCATGTACACTTCTGAGGGCAATGCTTGTTCTTTGACATGAAAAGAGTGAACAAAAAAATAACAATAAAACAAACATGTGCAACAAAAAATATAAATAATGTCATAGCCCATTGAAAATCATAGCAACATATTCTTAAAGACAGGAAAACAGAAGAATAAAAATTATTACAATTAGAAGAAGAAGAAACGATTTTTTTTTCAATTGTAAGTTATATATTAATATATGGAAATTATTTATATTCACAATGCTCATGTTGAGTATTTTAATTCTTCCTTTCTTTAGGAACTAAAATACTTCTTATTACATAAAGTTAGCTAAGCAAGTGAAATATTACTTTCCATTAAATAAAAGTAATACATCTCATTCATGGCACACTTAACACAAGAAATAAAAGCATCTTTATTCACGAAAGCTAACAATGAGTTGAAATTCCAACCCTGTAACCGCTTTAATCTGTCTGTGTGGGATAGCTAAAACGAAGATTAGGAATCCTTCCGTTTACGGTTACTTGGGTTTGGTTCTTCCGCCCTAACTCCCAAGGAGATCCACTCATTTACAGGTAAATTCAGAAGAGTACCATTTATTACGGCTTCAGGAGCATTTCCTAGCTAAAAGGATTAAATAAGGATCAGGAAAAAGTTTCACTGAGTACTTCTGGGTCTTTATCTCCAAGTTAAAGGTGAAACTTAGAGCGCTCTTATCTGTTATATAACCTCCACTGGGACTAATTTCTTTTAGCATTACCGAATTTTTAATCAAACCAAGGGACTTTTGAAACTAATGCAAAGCTGATTTGAAAATCATAAAAAAAAGTGTTTGTGTTGATTGTGAAATTTGAAAGTAAGAAAAATCTGCAGTTGTTAGATCATATGTATAATATAATTTAACGAAGTAACTAATTACAGATAGCTTTATTTCGGACAGCAACCAATTACCCACAACAAATAATTATTTTCTAATCATAGATAATTTAAAAAAAGATTCGAATTATTAATGATTCATATTGATAGTTTTTATTAAGAGACTAAACTCCTTTTGCGCAGAATAATGTGTTTTCTAATAAAATATTTCTTAAAATTAAGCGTGCCCTATTAATCGAAATTCGAAATGTCTTATTAATGAGCTCATTAAATAGCACCCTTAGGTGGTCATTGTAAATCCCATTATTTTCAGATTTATAAGCTGATATCATCATTCATTCTTGCTGTAATTCTATGCAATAATCTAATCCGTAATCCATCTAAATTATTTAATAGATTTTCAGCTTAATCAACTAGACAACACATTTCCAAAACTGAAGATTATTTTTAATTCAATTATAGAGAAAAAGAAAATGTTAATCCGAATTTTTAATTAAACCAAGGAAATTTTCAAACTAATGTAAATCTGATTTGAAATTTATGAAAAAAATGTGAAATTATAAAATTTAAAAGTTTTAAAAAAATATGAATTTGTTAGATCGTATGTATGACATAATTAAAGAAACTAATTACAGATAGAATTATTTCCGATATCAACTAACTACCGACAGTAACTAATTATTTTGTAATTATGGATAATATGAAAAAGATTCGAATTATTGATGAATCATATTCATAGCTTTTATTTATCATAAGACCTAAACTCCTTTTGAGTAAAAGGAGATGTTTTCTAATGATTTTTTTTTAGTGTCTTCACATTTTGCCTTAATCGGTTAATCGAAAGTCGAAATGGCTTATTAATGGACTAATTAAATGGTATCGTAAAGTCGTCATTGTAAATCACATTATTTTCAAATTTATGAGCTAATATCATCATTCATTCATACTGTAATTCGATACAGTCATCTAATCCGTAATCCATCTAAAGTATTTAATGGGCACTTAGCTGAATCAATACGACGACATATTCCCAGAAGTGGAGATTATTTTCAATTTAATTATAGAGAAAAAGAAACACTTACAGATTTCATATGGTTTATTTATAATTAAAATCTTTTTGGATTTTTGTTTCGCTTTTCGAAATGCTAATCGTGCTCGAAAAGTATTGTGAAATGAAAATTAAAAATAAATTTTCATAATCCCATCCCAGTACATTCTTTATTGTTCATTATTCAAAAAGTTCATCTGTGTATTAAATCATTTTTTACAATGCAAAATGTGCATGCACATTGAAAAATTAACCAGAATGCAGAAATATTAATTATATAAGAATAAAAACAGAAAGATAGATGAAAGCAGTTATTTAGAAATTTTTAATGTAATGCTTCAAAAACGGTCTTCTTAGTTATTTATGTTCACCCATGCTGAAGAATTTCGCAAACCATTAAATTTGAATGTTTTCGCAAACCCATTCAAGATGGTGAATACTAAAGTAATCATTTCTTCTCAAAACAAAAGATTAATAAAGATGAACAATGAGACAAATTGAATAAACCATTTAAGTCATTAACTATTTGAAAATGCATTAAAATGTGTTTCGAGCTCTGAAATGAGAAAATATTTTGCTAATAAGCATTTGCGAAATAGTAAAATTGAAAAAACAAACGAGTGTGCATTTTTTTGGCTAATTCAAACACATTTGCAATCATTATGGTAGATTTTAAATTAAATTAAAGGCTTATAAACGTACAATATCAACCAACGCAGAAATTATATCTCATTTAGTCCAAATATCTGATGAAATTATTACAGCATCGCTTGCAAATAGCAATTAATTTTACGTTTATAAAAGTTTAACAAATATTTGCTCTTATACCTTTATAAACATTTTTAACTCACATTGTAAATGTTGTTTATAATATCATTTTTTAAAACCCGATATTTAAAATATCGTTTGCGGTTTCACACCAAAATCTAAAAATAAAATGAGAAAGACAACTTCTGTTTATATATTGGAACAAATTGATACAGCTGTTCCATATGATTGTTAAAAAACACAAAGGTGTTTACTTTAGGAAGAGATAAAATTAATTCCATAATTATTATTATTAGAAAGTGTTTAACTTATAAACAAGTCTTTAAAAATGAAAAAACGTTTATTATAATTCAAAACAATAGGGTCAAAATTAGTAATTTACTAAATTTAATTTTATGTCTTAAACGGATGAATATTTAATTGAATGCTTTTTTAAATTAAATATTTTTTCCCGATTATTCTTATAAGTTGCAACTTCAAATCGTTTATTAAGAAGCAAATTGAATTTATTGAAGTTATTACATATTGAATTATTTGAATTATTTTATTATTTCATTGTTTTAATCTTAAATCGTATCATAAAAAATATTATGATTTTTTTCTTTATTTCAAAGCATGTACCTATCATTATGGATAAATATTTGACAATCCATGCTGGTTAATTTGTTTTGAGAATTTCAAATTTAAAAAAAAAACACAAACCTTATCGCTAAAAACAGGTAAAAAATCATTATAACGAAACCAAAATGTTTTCAAAATTATTACAATAATTTATTAATAATTACCAATAATTTTCTCAAACTGAATATGGATAGTTATGATTTTTTTAATGAGATATATTAATCAAATAGAATTTTCTACAATTATTTCAATTTCTATTTCTTCTTATTTATATTAGTATGTACGTTATAAACTTTATATACATTATATCTGGATTGAAAAGATAACTTTTCGAGATATTTAAATTCTAAAACAAGAATGACAACGAAGATTCATTAAAAGCATTCATTAACATGCTTCTCAAAAATGTTTTATTGTTTTTATCCCCATATCGTCATTTTCTTATTCTTATTTTTGTTTGTATGAGTGTAGTATCAATATAGAAATGTTAATATTTCTAAGAAAAGGGTGGAAAATTATTTATGCAAAATCAAAAATTACTTAGAAAATAAACATTATTCTAAAAATTCTTCGAATTTAAATTAAAGCATAAGATTTTGCTTTAAATTCACTAATTGTGAAATATGCAAAATACAAGTGATCGATCAAAAATGGTATCTTTGTTAAAATATTAGCACAAAAGAATTCTTCAGTCTTAAAAATAATAGCTTGTATCAATAATAGGATACATAGTTTCTTTTCCTTTTAACTATCTTTGGAAAATAGAATAATTTTATGTATAATATTTTGCATAAATAAATGATTATTTTCGAAGCCTTTTCAAAGTATATTCATTTGCATTCCCTGGATAATCTCCATGATAAATAGTGTTTCCTGCCCGGGTTAAAAACTCAAATAATCTGCATAATTAAATTCAAAAATAATAAAACCAAAACATTCATTAATGGGCTGCGATATGCTTTACCCAGACATTTTCAGCACTTCGATCCAATAACCATAAATTCCCTGTTATTTTTCCGCATAAACTTAGTAGCAATTTATAACACTCCAAAAATGTTAATCTTCTCGATAGAGCGATGACTTATTTAAGAAGAAGATGCCACTTTATCATTTTATAAAGCTAAATTAAACTTTGTCTGAAACAAACTCTAGGGAAATAGCCAGCACCTCTCTTGCATATCCCCCCTCACATTCTGTATGCATCGCTTAATTTGTCTGTGGCTTTGGATGTATTTTAGCGACATGCTATGCACCACCGATGACAAACGAGCATCCTCCAAAACTTGACCTTAAATGTTACGATGATTATAAAGATATTTGTCTGCTTTGGTATTCTGAATATTTTATTATGGAATCAAGAGATTCTATGGAATACTTGACTTGCATTAAGTGCGATCGAATTTGAATTTCTAAGTGATAGTTAAAATTAAAGCAAATGCAGACTCTTGAAAGATAAAGGGGAAGAGGAAGACTTTAGAATCCCACTCCGATATCTTCTTCTAAATTTAGAGAGGATAATTATACGCATTGAAATATTGTATTCATCCTTCTTAAATACCTCATCAAAGCAAAGCAATTATATTAAACTGAAATGAATAAAGTTTAGATAAATTGTATTTGAATTATTTAGAATGAAGTATTTATATGAAACAATTGTTTCGAATAACTGAAGTGTCGAAATATTGACTGCAATGAAAATAAATCTTCAGAAGGTAATATTAAGAAATCAATTTCAATATATATTAAATAAAATAATATTCGAATCCGGAATTTTGTAAAAATTAAGCTAACAATTTTATTTTAACTAAGAATTTTAACAACAATTTTAACTAAGAATCTAAATATATCTTCATGTAAATAGTTATATTCGTGATTGTGTTGCAAATAAAATTAGAATTGTAAAATATTAGATGAAAATAAACTCTGAGCTACTATTATTAGAGCGGCAACATCGTAGAATCCAATAAAATTTGGAGTTGTGATTCTTGCTAAGATTAATCTTACGTCATACTGAATATGACTCCACACAATTTGTTGCTTCGTTTAATATGTCTGTAACTTTGAATGTATTTTGATGACAATCATGCAACAGATATAGCAAACGAATCTCTACGTAAACTTGATATTAAATGCTCATATTAATATATATGTCCATTTTAGCATCCTCAATATTTTATCATAGGAGAAAAAAATTTCATTAAATATTTGATTTGCATTATATACAATCGAATTTGCATTTCATAATGACAGCTAACTTTATGCCGTCCGGTGGCACAATGTTTGTCATGATGAAACTATCGAGAAATGCAGATGACACTACATTGGTTCCACGGGATTTGTTTTTTATTTTAAGAATTTTATTTATTTATTATTAATTATTATTTATATTATGAAAATTATTATTAACTATTTATTTATTTACCTTATAAAAATGCAAATTATGATCTCCTGAAATCCTCAAAAAACCGCAAAAGCCCAAAGTCCTACCGGCGACAAGCAAAAGAATTCTGAATGGACATGTGGACGGCATAGTGTTAAAATTAACCCAAATGCAGGATCTCGAAAAATTAGAATGTAGATGTGGAATACAGAAATGGACTTCAATATCTTCTTCTAAATTTGAAAATGATAGTGATACGAATTAAAACATTTTACTACAGTGCGCGAAAAAAGTATAAGGACAACATGTAATTGCATGAAAATATGCTTTATTTCCATTTCACCTAAATGAACTTTTTATATTTCTTACTTCTGCTGCATAATTTTGTGATAACACTTATACCACATAAAAAGCATAATTTAGCTTCAAAATATTGATTTTACAAAATTTAACATTAAAGAAAATACGGAAAAAATTATAAGGTCATGTTGTAAAATACTTAAAAAATGTTTCAATAATCAAGAAAACTGCCTTTTTTTTTCAATCACTTGAATAAGCCGAGAGGTCATAGATCCTGAAAGATCTTTTAAAATGTCCACATATATTTTTTCCCAAGCGTCTTTGATAGCGGCGACAAGATCTTGTGTACATTGATACTGTGTGCCGTTTTTATAAACAACTCGGGCTAGAAGTCCCCATAAGTATTCGATTGGATTAAGATCGGGACTTCTCGTCGGCCAATCAAGTAAATTTACAGAATTAGCTTCAAACCAGAGTTTTGCACTCATAGAAACGTGTATCGAAGCATTATCCTGCTGAAAAATATAGTCCCCTGAAGTAATTAGTGGCGCTTCAGGTAACAAACTTTCTCCTAACATATCAACATACCTGTCCGAATTCATTTTACGGTTGATAAATACAATTGGAGTGGTTCCATTTGCCGCAAAAGCGCCCCATACCATAAGCGAGCCATCACCATATTGACGACTGGAAAACACTTCCTTGGTCTTTCGCATATCATACCAAAAATAACGAAAACCATCAGGTCCATCAAGATTGAACTTTCTTTCGTCCGAAAAAATTACATCAGCCCACTTTTGACCAAGAGAAATGTATTTTTTGGCAAAGTAAACTCTTCTTTTCTTATGATGATTTGTAAGAGGGGGGCGCGACACTAATTTCCCATAAGAAACTTGAGGATGTTTACTCAAAACATTTTGAACAGTCTTTGTTGAGCATGGTAAACTCAAATTTTGTCTAACTTCATTCGCGGTTTCTCTTTTCTCGCAATCTCTCCTTACAATCATTCTTTTTTGTCGACGAGTGAGAATTTTCGGTCTCCCAGTTCGCTTTTTCATACTATACATCCCAGGATTTTTTAGAAAATTATCAACCACCGTTTTAGATCTCTTGATTCTTTTTGAAATTTCCCATCCACTTAATCCACATTCTCAAAAAGCAACAATTTTTCCTTTTTCAGAATCAGAAAGTTGAGTTACTTTGGGCATCGTTTAAAAATTCACACTGAAAGTCGCCGAGTGGGAAATTCTTTTCGCAAATGAATCTTTTAACTCGGAATTGTCATTTTATGCTTTCAAATATACAAATTTTTCAATAATTACTGGAGAAAAAGCAATGTCCTTATACTTTTTTCCGTTTTCATTGAGGTTTAAAAATCAAAATTTAAATTTTAGCAGATTTAAAATTGAAAATTTTAATTACTTTACGCATATAATATTTTAGTTTTACTTCTATTTTTGCTGCAAAAATTTGCATACGATTCTGTAAATAAGGCTTCTAGATTTGGCGATTTTTCGCGTGTTCTTATAATTTTTTCGGGCACTGTATACCGTATTAAATTTTAAATTTTTTACATAAATAATATATTTAGAATATCAGAAGTATTGCTACTGACAAATGATAACTTTTGAACAGTTCACGCTAATTAATTATTTGATTAAAAACTGAAATGCAAACTAAGGAAATAAAAAAAAAACTTAAAAATTTATTATTAAGTTCAAATCTGAGTTTTTTTTTTTCTAAATATTATTGAAATAGGAATTGCTTAATTTTCTGTATGTAGTATATATTTACGCAACGTTTAGATTTGATCCCTTTCCTCATCAAACGTTAATAGCAATTCTATATTAAAGCGAGAATCAATTTTTGTGAAAATGCGATTTTTAATCACAACAGGGTGGATTAACTTTGCATTTTTGAAAATTTCGATTCTTTGACAAAACAAAATTTTATTTATACATCTAGACAACCCAGGCAGGAAAGCTGGTTTTCATTAAATATAATCTAAAGATTAATTTACTAAAAATCGATGTTGTATACACATTATTAGATTTCAAAATTTTTCAAGATAATATTTCTTTTTAACCTCCCTAAATAATAATTTATTTTTATTTAGTTATTTGTCGAAAATGAGCAATGAAGTTATTAATGAAATAATTATTAATCTTTGGTAAATTTGTGGATTCCTATAACTTTTAATAATTAAGAAAATGTATGGGTTGGGAATGTACAGTTCAAAAATTTTAACCTAGAGCTGCAAAGTTTCACGCAGATATACTTTAGAAAAATTGTCCACAGTGATGATATGAAATTTTAGAAAATAAAACTAGCAAGATTTTAACATTTTTCCATGAACACTCTCTTTTTTCTAATCTTAGTAAAAAGATCATAAAATATTACCTTAGAAAACTGAATTTTACATCATTTTAAAATTTAAACCACTTCGTTTTAATGTATCAACTTAATTTTTGTGCTGAATATTGCATTTCCTGAATATTTTATGTTTCTTAAAATATTTTTAATATTTTCAAATAAGTTTTCAAAGTTGTAATGAAATCGAACCAATTGTCATGCTTGTGTCAAATATTTAATTACATATTTTTTTTTATTATTTAAAGAAGAAAAAATATTAATAAGAAAAATAGAATGATGCTTCAATACCGATAAACGCACCATAAAATTTGAAACGAGTTACTCAAACATTTCAACATTTTGATGTTACAGCATTAGTTTTCATTGGAGATTTATTTTATGCACTCAATAAACAAAACAATGTAAAGTTATTAATGTAGATTATCCCAATGCATTTACTTTCTCGAGGATATCGCTAGCATTATTTATGCAAAAGAATTGTAATTGAAATTCAGTACAAATTCCTCTATAAGCCAATCAAAAGTCTGTATTGAATATTAAAATTTAAAAGGAAATATATGTATTTTCTAGGAAAGAAGCTGATTACCCTAGAATATTTAGTAATTTTAATCTTGAAGAGTTGCTAAATTGCATTCTTATATTTCGAGATGTAGATCAAGGAAACGGAATCTTCGGTAAATTAACTATGAAAGAAAAACTTTAAATGACGATTCTCTTTTTTTCACGCACCATATAACAAAATCTTTGAATGGCAAAAAATAGTTGTTGAAACTGCTTCCTTTAAATGACTGATCTGTATTTTTGATGAATGCATCATTAAACTTTCATCATTGATGTTTGAAAAGGAACTACTTCATACTACCGTGAAAAAAATCGATTTGAAAGTAGCTGTTAAGCAATAAAATAGTTCTGAGAGTTGCAAAATAAATCTGTTTCGCAACGACATGGAAAAAGGCTTAAGTTTATTTTGATTTTCTAAGAATCTAAAATGGCGTCTGAAAGTTACGTTATTTAGCTTTATATAGTTCCTTATTCAAAAGATTGAATGAGAGAGAAGAATATTGTGAATTCCTTACTATACACATTCCTTTCATTTAAAGTATATGCAAAAATATGCAGATTTTGTCTTTTTACTTATGTTTTTTAAAGTACATTTGATTCTCATATATTCGGTCGCTACATCAAATTCAAATGCTAGTTGAAATGTATATTATCTCGTTTTTTGTTTACATAATTTCTAAGACTTTCAGAAAAATATTTAAACAAAATTGAAGAAATGACATGCATTTCAAAATAAAGGCATACCAATTGAAAATTCATGAGGGAATTTAACGTATCTCATTCTCCGAACTATTGAGCAATAATAATGGTACTATTTTTTGAATTTTTTCAATGAATTTTTTTGTATTTTATGTAAACTATTGAAAGTTTTTAGAAATATAAGACATCGACATCTTGTATTTAATCTACATATCTTGAACCAAAAATCACTATTATTTAAGAACAAGAATGCCAAATAATCTTTCGAGCATGATTTGTCATAATCATACTTTATTAATGATTTATCCTTGTAAAATGCTTATAAAAACATAATTCTACTATTCTCAATATTTCAACGCTAAAACTGTTTAAGCGAATTAACATTTATTACGTAATGTTTAAAGATTTATCAAAATATAATAGGATTTATTAATTTCACGGTTAAAATTTTATGATTTATTTATTTAAAATTTGGTTGTTTCAAACACAATGGAATCTGCAAAAGTTTTGCTATTTCTAAAATCACTTGTTGAACTCGAACGATTTTGATTTAAGGAATATTCTTTATATCATTTTTGAATATTATACAAAAGTATCTAAATGTTGAATTTCTTAAACTTATAAATGAATACCATTTTACTGTGGTGACAATGACTGTTATAATTCACTTTGGCAATTGTTTTTTTTAAGAATTGTTAATTTCATATACACCCACTTATAATTGGTACAAAAACAGCTCTTAATGCGAAATTGCATCAATAATTATCTAAGAATTTCTTAACCAACAAACCTGTTATTTTTAACTTTTTTTATTTAAATCATACACATTTCTTTTTATAACATGTATATCCATATTTATCATTGAATGAATAATGTTGTGCATTTATTAATATTTTTCATGAATATGCATAAAATAAAAATATTTTTTATCTTATTTTCATGTAGATAAATTCTATAACCTATATTTAAACATTCCTTTCTGAGAAGCAATAGCCAATAAATAATTTATTTTAACTCTGAATTCTTATTGTTATAGAAACAGAAGATTCATTAGAAGAAGAATCATTCGAAATTGAACCACTAAACTTTTTTTATACGAAATCTCATCCTTGTGATGTTGAATCATCTTAGTATAATGGAACTACCAATATCAAATTATTATGAAGTGACGTTATCTATAGCCTAAGTGTTATTTATTACGAAGTATTTTTGAACACTCCCAGAATAATGTCACTAATCTCGACTGTCTAGAAGAAAAACGCCTACTCTTTCTATTCGATCAAAAAAATGACAGGGACCCATTTATCTTATTCGGATATTTTACACAAAGAATTGCAAGAACTGTCAATGAAGCTTTATTTCTGAATATGCGTGTTTGTCCTTTTAAATAAACGAAGCGATTTATCAAAGGCAAGTCAACTGAAAAGAATAAGTACGAATTATACTTCCATTAAGGAGTTCATGTGCATTTTTACAGCAAATATTTGTTTATCATTAAACTATTATATTTTTTTTTTATTTGCTATGTGAACTTTATTTTTTTTTTGTCGTTCAGTTTTATGCACATATCAAATGTAAATTTAAATGAAGCTTTTATTTCCCTTAAAAAGTTACTCAATTTTTATATATTATGTATAGGTTTGATTACAATGAATATGCAACTTTAAGATGCGAACTTGACCCAATAAATTAAACGATCAACTGCACTTTTATGTTAAAAATCTACAGCCAAATCAGAACAGCACTTGCTTAATACAACCGTAATTTGTATGTTAAAATAAAGCTTATAAAATTATACCTCAAGCGTTTTTATTACAAATGCAAACTTCGATGTTCAGTATTTCAATCTGTGCAAAACCATCATCAAAATTGATACAACCCTTATTATTGATGAGCAATTTTTTCTTGAACACATACACTTCATTTAGATTCATACAGAAGTGTCAAGTTCAGATACTCGTCTTTTTTATTGTGGTCTTTGAAGACAATTTTTCTTTCATAAACTTTCTCTAATATACTCAATTCTCACAGCATAAATAATTGCTATTTTATACGATTAAAAAAAAAATATGGAAATCTGCAAAAAAAGCTTATTATATATTCTGATTCTCTAATTCCTTTACAGTCCTCAAAATCATTTTATCCTCATCGTATGAAACTTGCCTTTTAAATATTTTATATCTTTTTAATATTTTGTATCTCATGATATCAATGTTACACTTTAATGTGTCATTTCCTACTGGAAATATTGGTTACTAGAAAGTGTGAATAAAGCTAACCAAATTACTTAATCTGTAAAAGATTAATTTCAAAGATTTATTTTTATTCTTAATGTATAAACTCCTTGGCTCAACTTGCCAACAAGTATACCGCAAGGCTTATAAATGCAAATCAGTACAAAATTAATTGCGGAAGAAATTTCAAATATAATGGAAACAGGCACAAATGCAAAGAAAAATGGGGGAAACAAGAAAATGTACAAAAAAATAACAAAATTGCTCACATATTACCGGAAACATGCAGTAAATAATACAATACGATTGGAGACGGATGATCAGATAAAAATCAAAAAATCAAAATACAAATACAAAATGCATAAGAGATTTGTAATATTAATGATATTATTATTTTCTTTAGCACAATATACTCTAAATAATACTACGATTTCTTCAAAATAATGCATTTAAAATATCCACAACTTGGGAATACTACACCACATCTTTTATTAATAGCAATAATTCTCGAAAGGCAATGCATTTTCCTCTGAAATACCAATCCTAACTTCCATGGTGTTTCTGCTCTTATTGAATCAATTCATTAAAAGATGTCATTCATGGTATTTTGACCATTGCATTTCGTCTATCTTTCAGAACCCACAAACAACCAACTCCCACGAGTGATTCAGGAGCCTTCGGTATGGGAGGTGTGGGAAGGAAAGACGGCTCGTCTTCCATGCGTGGCCCACGGCCATCCGTCACCACAGTACTACTGGTACAGAGATACGGGTGGACAATTGACTCTCATGGACACCGTGAGGAAATTCACTGTGGTGGATGGAACGCTAGTCATCCATAAAGTATCAGTGGCAGACAGTGGAAAATACATCTGCTTTGCTAATAACAGTGTTGGGGAAGACAAAGTGGACAGACTTCTCAGGATAAGGGGTAAGTAAATGGACTGGTGTTAAATGCATGTGTGTTGGAATCAAAACATCGAAAATTGTCATTTGTGTCGGTTTAATGCCGCAGTTAATAAGAATGACTTCAATAGGAATTATACCCTATGGAGTCCCGTTAATTGCTAGGTAAAATAATTTCAACGCAGGAATTTCTGAAATATTTATGCAAATGGGAGTAGTTTAAATTATTCTCTCATGCAGATCTCCCAAAATATGAATTAAAATTACTCAGCTTGAAATTGTTAGTATATTAATAACACCAATGAAATTTTTTCCTTGTATTATATGTTTTATGATTAATAATTCCAACAAAATCATCAAATAAAAATTTTTGGAAGAAATTTAATGAGAGTAGGTTGAATAAAAATCTTTATTTGAATAGACCTGAACGGATAAAAAATGTTTATTTTATTGTTTAACACTACCAGCAGACCGACATTTATAAATGTACATTACTTTTTCATTTTTTTAAACTTTTCTGAAATGAAAATAAATTATTGGATTAAATGTTTATAGTAAAATAAATCACTTAAATGACATTTTTCAAAATTTTTTGACATCTCAGAAAATTTTGAATTAAAAGTAAACAACAGTTCAAACAATTACTTCAAATTGCATGAAATATATTTTACGAATGAAAATTATACAAACATAAAAAAATACCTCAAAAAGCTAATTTTTATTAAAAAAATTATAAAAAAAATATTTTTATTTTATTGCAAATGTTTTAAAAAAATACATAATTATTCCTTTTCACTCTAAGTTTTGTATTTGTTTGTAATATTTCTCTCACTGAGTTTATTTAATAAAAACCCAATTAAATAATATATCTGATGACAACGTAATATAGATAATGCTGATTATAGTAAAAAATATAATTTTATCACTGCATTAAATAAACAATGGAGTGTTTACAATCATAACACAAAGTATGTTTATTATTCAATTATATATTAATTATCTTTAATCTACTTCTGTAGATAAATAATATAATAATAATATTGAAATCCTAGTTTCGATAGTAAATAAAGGGATTAATAGATTACCGTTAAAATATTTCATTGATTCTTCGTGCAAGCGATAAATAATGATATATTTTTATGAAACAAATGTTATCTTTGGAATAATCAACAAAATAAAATATAGAAATAGCATTTAATATATGGCTTTAACACCGAAGTATACAAATAAATAGACTAATTTAATATTTTTGTTAAAATTTTGTTGCTATAGTCCATATTAATAATTAGAGACAGTTCATTATCATAACACTCATTAAATAAATTATATCTAAACACTTCTTAAGATATGATGGATGCTTTCTCTAATATCGGGAAAGAAAATATAGAAAGACAAAATGAATATTTAATCAATGTGAATTAAATCTATGATTTATAAAATTGAGATTTTATTAATAAATTTAAATATAAATTTTATGGAAAATTTGCTTGAACAATGCATCAACTCCCAAGAGAAAATTTTAAAAGAAATGATTTCTACCACTTTTTTTTATTATTATTACTCTAAGTAATTTTATATGTCGTAATTTATCACATGAATTTCATGGGAAAGGTGGAATTGAAATTAGAAATTGTAATTCAGAAATGTACAAGTGTACAGCATTTCAGTTAGCAATATTGCTAAATAATCAGACAAATAAAAGGACTCTAATCGAAAGACATTAATTTTCAACTTCAATTTGTGAAATTCTAATTTACCATTTTCAGAGAAATTATGATTATCATTTGTTACCAGAGCCGTATATTTCTATTTCATATTATTTGAAATACATATATTCTTTTCATGGTTGCTATAATCGTTCCGAAAAATAAATATAGGGAACATCATTCTTTATTTTACTCATTTCAGTCATTAAAATAATTTAAAACATGTTTTTCTTAAATGAAGATTTTAAAATCATTTCTCTTTCTGAAGCTTTCAAATCAAGAATTTATTTTTAATGAATCTTTCACAATTTCAAATATATTTTATAAAGACAAAATTTAAAAAAAATGGATAGTTATTATTAATCAGAAAATATTGCAAACGGAAGGAAAGAAGTTTTAACTCAGTATATAAGTTCTTTATTTTACTCATTTCAGTCACTAAAATAATTTAAAACAGATTTTTCTTAAATGAAGATTTTGAAATCATTTCTCTTTCTGAAGCATTCAAATCAAGGATTTATTTTAATGAATCTTTCACAATTTCAAATATATTTTATAAAGACAAAACAAAAAAGTGGATAATTATCATTAATCAGAAAATATTGCGAACGGGAGGAAATAAATTTTAACTGAGTATAAGAAAAAGTAAGAAAGGATCCATAACATTTCTAGGATTAAAGCGTTTGCATAAATGAAAGTTTGACTCTTATTTGCAGCATTTTGTATTCTATTTTTTCGAATACAAAATTATTTGGCTGATAAAAACAAAGTAATAACATTTTAATCATGAATCACATAAAAAATTGTATTGAGAATATTATGCTTCAAATTATTTTTCTTTAATAGAAAAAAAAAATCTAAAATTATTCTTCTAACTGTTGTTAATAAATTTAGTAATTCCCCTAAATATATAAGCACTTTTATTTATGATATAAATATTAAAATTGAAACTTGGAATATTTTTTTTATCGTTCTTTCTTTAAAAAATAGTTTCTCGATAAATTATATCAATTTCATGCTTTTGCAATTTAGTTATTCTCTTTATATATTTATTATATATTTTATTTCGCATTTTAAATAATTCTATGCATATACTCATTTAAATAATATTCTTCACTTCCTGAATTGAATTATATTTTGAATATAGACTAGGTTGGTGTTCTCTGAAAATGCAAAGTCAAATATCTCAAATTGTCAAATCTAATGATTAAAATTATTGAAAAATTGTTTTTCCATTAAGGCTTATCAAGGAAACTAAGTCGGCCCAACTAAAAGGCTAAGGTGTAATAAATCATAGAATTAACTACGAATAAATTACGTAGTTAATTAATCGAAGAATAAATATTTTATGAACAAATTATTCTTTATTAAAATATTGCATTCATTACATATATTTTATTTTTTTCAGTGCCCCTTAAAGTTGAAGTCGTAACTACCAAACGTGTTGTTAGGTCAGGCGAAGAAGTGTCTTTGAATTGCAGCATGTCCACCGCACCTAAATCCGTTGTATGGGTGAAGGATCAGCGACGAATTGTACCAGATCATAGAATACGCCGCGTGAGTCAGACTCATTTGAAGATATTGGTCTTTCAAAGAGAAGATAGTGGAATTTACCAGTGTTACGTTTACAATGACTGGGAGTCTTCACAAGCACATGTTCAATTGGATCTGAAAGGTAGGTTTGTGTGAAATGTTTTTATTATTCGATTTAATTTTAATTTTTTCATCGAATTATATTGATACCGTATAAGTTTTAATTATTTTTTTTACGTATTGAAATCATAATTTATGGTTGAAGAGTACTTCCTATTATTGCTTACAATGTAAATTACTAACGTCTACCTCTAATTTTGCTTTTTCGCCTTTGAAATCATTAAAATTTATTTCATGTTCCAATTAATTGTTTTCAATCATTATTTTTCAATTCGCAATTATATTTATACTTTAATTTTAATGTTTTTAATGAATAAAGAATTTCTCACACGGAAAACATTTTATTAAAAAAGTTCAAATCCCTTAGCCCATATAATATACAATGCTTTTCCATTACTTACAAAAATCCTTTTCCATTACTTACAAAAATCCTTTTCCATTAATTACAAAAATCCTTTTCCATTACTTACAAAAATCCTTTTCCATTACTTACAAAAATCCTTTTCCATTATTTAATATATGTCCCTTTATTTTATTTCTGTTTTCTATATCATGCGCCATATATATTTATATATGTTTGTTCATGTGTTTAATGTCAATGTAATTTTATATATATATATATAACATAATATAAATTTATAAGCCGCGTTGTATATTTAAAATTCTCTTATTTTCAAACTATAAAGGGATAAAAATTACCAAATTCTTTTGTTGCAGCCATGCATCTGTTTATACCTTGCTTCTGTTTATAAATTTCCAACAAAAGTCTATGTTCAATAAAATGCAATATTTTATTCATAATCTTTTTTTTTAATTCCACAGTTTTACTAGAGATAGTGAAACATATCTGTAATAACACATAATGTTCCCCAGACTATATATATTTAAATTGCAATGTCAAATACAATGTTATGCTTCATATAGGCATTTTTATACAAGAATATAATGGCAAAATAACACTAACGCAAGAGCTTAAATAAGTTTTAATTGTAATGCTTTAATTTGAACATTTATACTTGAATAAATAAAAATGTTCTGGCACGTGTTAAAAAGTTACCCACAACGTTTTTCGAAATATTAATTTCATAACACTACAGAATGGAGTGTCGATATTTTTCTTCGATAAAATTACAGAAACCGTCTCTTTAAAGAAATATTTAGAGACCTCGAAATTACTTCATGTGTCAAGAATATGTATCACACCACGAAATTGAAATGATTTTTGTATATTTAATTTTGATTAAGACACTGAAAATAATCTCAATATTTCAACCTCATATGAAATAGACTTTTCACATGATATCAACCAGTAAGTAATAAGATTTCTACAATCCTATATTTACTTCCAAATATGAACTCTAAAGAGCGAAAGTAAATTACGCAACTATTATAAAGCTTTAAATCCTTTCAAAGGTAACCGCAGCATTATCAAATAATTTGCCTACCGAAAATGAATTAAGAAGTTTGCAAATAGAATTTCACAAATCAGATTTTCTAATATCCAAAATTCAATTTCTTTTCAAACAGACGGGTATTAAAGCAAATATTAAATTTTCAAAGTAAAATCTTGATATGTTATTATTATTCTTAGCTCCTCATCACTTACTTTGACATTTTCATTTCCTTCTAAACACTTTCGTACGATTCTATATGAAGATAAATTCAGCTAAGGAAAATTGGATAAAAATCGAGTTATGTTTACTGGCTGAAATGATTGCATTACTTCAAATATATACCAGGTTAATTTTATAAAATACGTTTCGAAATCAGCCTTTTTTTTAGTTAGATTTGAATATGGTGAGATTATTGTTATGATTTCATTCATAATTAAATGAAATTTTTAATATGGTGAGATTATTATTTTGATTTAATTCATCATTAAATGGGATTTTTAATAATAATAATTATCTTTTTCATAATATTGGATGCTTTGAAATAACTTATTTGAAATCTAAATTAGATAATTTACATATGATTTATTATAAGTGAAATGCTTCACGTAAATGTTTAAATACATATATTAATTAAATGAAATTCTTTAAAAGTAATTTCACATGATATATATTAATATTTTTTAATTTAAATTTATTTTTAAATGTTAATTAGTTTTCTTTACGTCAGATAAATTACATTTTTATGCAATAACCTCTACTATGGCATTAAAATAGATTGATATGTTTTTCAATTCAAAATTATTTTTTTTTCTTTTGGATTGTGTGTATTTCAGAACGATTCATTATATTTCCAAGAATTTTAACTATAATCTTTTAAACTAGCAGCTTATGGCGACCAGTTGATTCGACAATTTATTAGATTTTTAGGCTGTTAAACCTTTAATATGGAGTGCATTTTTTTAGATTTCACCTTATTATTTGATATGAATGAAAAATATAAATTACTATCTACTAGTTCTAACTATTGTGAATGCAATTAAGATGTATATATATAACGAAATAGAATTCAAATTATAAATCCTATTTTAGAGTTAATGCCCAAGGCAAGCAAATCCGAACATAATTTTAACATTGGCAAAACTACGCTATTGAATGCTTTCATGGATTGGGTGTGCATATTATCATACCATTTGAAATAATACGACGGACTGCATATTAAATTATTTTTAAAAAAAATAATGAAAATGACAAAAGATTTTGAAGAAATGAAATTGATACCATTGAAGAAGTAATTTTTGAGTTTTACCATGATACTGAAACCCATTTGACATGATTAATAGTTTTGGAAGATACAGTCACCAATTTAAGTAAGTCATAACGATTAGTCATTTTATAAGTCGATTTTCGAGCCGGATTAAATATTCCATTTTAAACGTATTTCTTGATTTATTTTATATCATTTTCCTCCAACTGAATAGAGTTTTAGGGATATTTTGAAGCTCCTTCAGAGATTTTCTAGAAAAAGTTTCCATTTGTTTAATAAGCGAAGTGTTGAATTAAGTGTAGTTGTAGAAACGTTAGTAACAAAAGATACCTACTTACGTATATTACAGCAATGCAAATTGATAATGAATGAATTCCAAATATGCAAATAAAATTCAAATAACATCAATTTGCGATATTTTTTTAAATCCATTTATAGGATTTTGTATATGGTTTTACGCCAGGTCATTTTTCAAGTAATCTGTATCAAATTTTCATCTATTTTTAATTAATTATTTTATATTTATTAATGCAGAATCCATATTAGACGAAAATAAGAAAATAATGAAAGTAAAAGTAGAAAAAGAAAAAAAAATGAAAATAAAATAAAAATGTTTTCATAGAAAAAATCCATCTATATTTTTTGTATAAAGACTGAATGGACTGTTATACATGTTGATTTTTTTAAAAGGTCATATGACGGAAATTATGAGCATGATAGACAAAAAAGCAGAAAATGAATAAAAGAGTCCGATTTTTTTATTGCAGCATATACAGAAAACCTGCCCAGACTTGCTCAGATGATTTTTTACTGGTAAAATGAGATAAATTGTGATCAGAAAATATTTTTACAGAGATAGATGGCTCAGGGGGAAGATAATTTGAAATTTGCACCTGCAAACAACGCTGGCGAACTCCGTATACCAGCTCAACAATTTAGGATTAATAAAATAAAAAAGTCATATACAATTACAAATTAAATCTTTGTAAAACAATGGATTGCCTTGCATTTATTAGAGAGCTAAATCTGGAAAATAATTTTGTTCTAATTGTATATGGAATAATATCTTGTTTTTTTTTAATTATAATTTTTCCTTGGATTAACTTTTACAAAAATTCCAATTTTTATTAAGATTGAATTATTCGCTCTATGTCAACTCATTTTTAATTGAAACAATTTTTCACACACATAATTATTTCAATTTTTTTAGCCAAAACACCCTTGTTTTTTTTTAAATTAACGAACTTAATTTGAAGTCATATTACAGTTTCTTCTATGACTTATATAATATATCTACAGTATCATAAAGCTATTTTGATGTAAGATTTCATCTATGAAAATTGCTTTCAAAATGTTACCAATTTCTTTCATTTTCTTATGAATTTCGAAGTAATGTTAAAACGGGATTAAGAAATTTCTTTTCCAAAGAGCAAATTTAATAATATTTATTGCGAAATCATTATTATTTAGTACTGCTGTACTGCTTTTAAATCTGCTACATTCTCAGTGATAAAAAATTAAATATACAATGTTTTCTTAAAATTTTATGCTAAATAAAAATTTTTAGCAGATTTTTACTTCCGATACTTATTATAATGTATAGTTTTAAATCGTAAAATGATACTGAATAGTAAAATTATAATCAAAATGCAAATCATTTTTATACTAGAATATTGTATATTTAATTATCAAATGTAATCAATATATATTAAGGAAGTTTATTTAAAATTTTTCAATTGCCATATCAATCTAATTGAATAGAAATACTAAAATGAATTTTATTTACATCTTCCTGAGTCTAAATCATTTTTTATATATAATTAACTACAAAAATGTCGCTTTAAGAACAGTCATAAATAATTACCCATACTCTACCATAACTTCTTGGGATATTGAATGAAAATGCTGCTGAAACAAATAACATCCAGCTGCATGATTGATTCAAAACCGCTGTGGTTACGAGTGATTCATATTATAATGATAATGGCGGTCTTCACGACATGAAACCCACGTTATACCCTCTGTACTACTACTACTCAAGGTCATATTGTGATTGTTACGATATGAACTATTACTAATAACTATCTAATTCTCAAACAGATGTATGACTCGCTATCAGTGTTAATTCCAGAGAACAACATTATAATTTTGCCCATCAGAAAAACTAGAATCTACTTAATGATTTGAGTAACTTCCCTTTCCAGTATCTGAGTGCCCACAGCTGGAATATACTTTAAGAATGGAAAACTTATTTTAAGTAAAGGAAAAGTAAAGATTTTGATTTGATTTGCTCCCCTTATTTTTTGCTTTAAAATGATTTTTAAATGCAATTCACATTTAAAAGCATAATTTTACTACACAAGGCTAATAAAGTTTAACATACTTTATGTATTATCAGATTCAAACAATACTACATAATCTTGTAAATAAATAAATATTCCTAGCAGCACATTCTAAAATAATTTACCTCGCAATAGCTTTTGTTACATACTGTGGATAACCAAGAAATTCCAGCTTTAATTTGGTACTTGAGAATTCATCTTCTCAACTTCATTTCCATTTATGAATGCTCTTTTCGAGCAACATATATTCACTAATGAAATTCCAGCAAAGTCCAATATAGTCGCAATGAAATTATGCAAATACATTTTTCTGAAAGTACGTAGGAGAGTTGCTTTTTGGCGTTAGCCAACATATCCATCTGTTGGCGATATTTTGTAGCGAAGCGATAAAGCTCGGAATTTAGATTCTGAAAATATCCCACAGAGGAAGAGAGAAAATAATCGTCGATGTCATGAGCAAAATGGATGTGGCGGAAATTAAATTGGTCCAAGTTCTGCATAATGAAATGCAAATGACCATGCGGAAAGTATTGTTATCATTTGGTTATTTTTATGATTCCCATTTCGTTTTAATTTATACTGCTTTTTTACCAGGGGAAATGTTTTAGAAAGTGTCATAAAAAGCGTGGGTGCTTCGAAGAATTAATGTATTATTGACCCAGTTTTGAATCTTATTATTTTAAAATTGATGTAAGGTCATTACAGTTAAATCATTACTTTTTATCGAAAATCCAAAGAAATAATTAGGTTTCTATGGGATGAAAAGAAGGAGAAAATTAATTTTTGGTTTTGTAAAACAAAATATTTATAAAAGCTAATATTTTATGTGAAAAAAATTAACAATGTTTAAAAAAAATTCAAACTATCCCATTCTAGATTAATTTTATTGTTCAAAAATAAATAAAAACCTTTCATTTTGTTTTATGTATTGAAGATATTATAAAGTCGATAACAAATGTTTCTTAATATTTTTTAATTAAATAAAGTTATAATCACTTGTCCCTTTTTTATAAACTCGGAAGCACATATGCGAACTTATCCCGGAACAAAAACTGTGATTATATATATATATATATATATATATAATATAACATTCAGTTATTTTGAGCCAATGTTAAGAGTTTAAACACAGTAAAACCGATTTTTATTATTTTTTTTATTTCATTCATAAAATATATCGTAAAATGTCTTATTTCTTAAATTCGGGCACTTTTTATATGCTATTTTTAGATATAATATAGCAGGATTTGAGTTCGTATTTCTCATTAGATTTATAATACAGGGTGTTTATAAAGTCCTGGACCCATTTTGATGTTTAATAACTCATAAAATAATAAAGATAGATTTAAATTAATAACATAAATGGTTAAATAGACTCAAAAAGTTTCATGACCCTTGTCAATGAGCTTCCACGTGTGCCCACTTCGTCGCACGGAGAATATCAAGTCGATAGTCAATTTCACGCCAGGTAGCGACAAGCATGTCGGCATCCACAGAGCCATTTGCGCACATTATGGCGATTAACAATGCCAGAAACATGAAAGGATGCTTCATCGGAGAACATTATGCTCTCCAGAAAATCAGCAGCATCTTCTATCCTTCTTAGCATATCTGTTGCAAAGGCCATCCTCCTAGGCCTATCGTTCGGTTCCAAAACTTGAACAATTTGAACTTTGTATGCATGCAGTCTTAATTTTTTCTTAATAACCTTGTACACCGTCGAAATTGGCATATCCAATTCTGTTACCGCTGATCTCACAGATATTCTAGGATTGTGTAAAAATGTCTCTGACACGCTCAACATCAAAATCACTTGTGCAAGGACGTCTGGAACGTTTCTTATCTGCGATACTTCCAATTTCTAGAAAATTCTTTTTCCAACGCAAGATGCTGTTTTTGGATGGAGGATCTTTTTGGTAAATTCTTCTGAAATTTCTCTGTGCTTGCACTATCGATTTCGTTTCTATGAACCACCATAAAATCTGTGCTTTCTCTTGTGGTGTATGCATTCTCCTTAATATCCGCTCGAATAAAACATCACATACAAAAGTACTACATAGAACAAACACATCAAAAGTAAACATAACATTGCAATAGTTGCCAAAAACAAAAGAGAGAAAAATGCAATTAATAAGCAGACAATATTTAGAAAAGTACAGATATTTAGACTGGAAAATGAAATTATCTGAAATTAACCACACGCGCAGACGATATTTACAAAAGTAAAAATATTCAAACCTGAAAAGGAAAATATATGAGTTATTCCATCAATAAATGCCATAAGTTTGTTTATATCTTTATTATTTTATGAGTTATTAAACACCAAAATGGGTCCGTTACTTTATAAACACCCTGTATATTATTGAAGAATGTGAAGGCATTTCTTTTCAAAAATATTAAGGCGATAATGACTCAGTTATGTAAACATAAGAAAACCTCTAATAATTTTGATAATTTGTAACACAAAACACTATTGCTATCTTTAAAAAAAATACAAGAACCGTAATCAGAAGTATTGAGAAAAAATAACCCAAAAAATTTCATTATGTAATTGATAATATGTATAAAATAAACTATACAGTTTAAAATGTAAAGTATAAAAGATTGCTAAAAACGATATGCATCATTTGCAAAATTTTATTTTGACTTGGTTATTTTTCGTTACATATATTTTATCTTCTGTTCCAGAAAAGAATAATAAATTTAGTTTATGATAATTTAAATAAGGTACGTGAATGAGAGTTTATTTTTCCTTTAGATTTCCAATATTTTGCAATATATAATGTGATGAATTTATTTTAATATATCATATCAGATTAGATAATTGTCGCCTTATGATATGTGATTGTTCAGAATAAATGTTTTGAGAGACGCTCGGAAATATATATTTTTTTGAATATTTGCATGAAAAAGATTAAAGAAAATATCTATGAAAACAAAATAACGCAGTTAAATGGCAATTTTTTAAACAAAAATTGGTAAAAATATTGGGGGTGGCTAAAAAGAGGTATAGAGAGTAAAATTTAAATGTTTAATGTTCTAATTTAAATGTTTATCAAATGATTTGTCTAAAATTTCATATATTGTTTAAGAATTATATTATCTAGTTATGAACTAAAAATAAAGCTATATTTCTATCCAATCTTTAAATGTTGGGTGCCGATTGATAAGTGGCACGAAATGTTTTTCTCTTCGCATGATGGTGCACTAAAACAACTATAAAATATTTTAAAATGAATAGATTACTTATTCTCTACTTCAAGAACTACAAAACAAATTAAGAAATTATTATGCGAAATTTAAACAAATAAATTGCCTTAGATTTTAATTTATGAGGTTTTTTGTAAGAAAATTCTATCAAGGGTTAGAGTTTGAGAAAATAGTATCTAAAGATGTAAAATAGCATTAATTCATATGTAAGTGCAAATATTAAAATAAATGTAATTTCTGAAAAAAAGAATTGGAAACAAATTATAAATTGTTTTTATAAAGAAATTTGTTCATACATTAAAAATATTTAATTAAAAAAATTGGCTTTTTAATGTATATTTACCTAGTTTATTTTCAAATATAATGAAAAATGTTTCATTCCATTGTAGTTTTACCGGTACAACAAAATATTTGTGTTTTTGAAAACGATTTTTGTTAAACTCAAAGATTATAAATAAGAATAACATTCAAATTTCAGTTATATATTATTCAAAGAAATAATATATAAATAAGAAATATCTTGAGGCATATAATGACTTCGACTTTTATGTCAAATAAAATATTTCGTTATCTGAGAGAAAGGTTATTTTAAAACTCATTTATCAAAAAGCGGTAACTGGTGTCATAAGCTACAACTTGAGAGAGAGGCAAGTTTCTGTTTTTACCAAAGTGTACCTATCAATCTTCATCTAAATGTCATTCACCAACTTCAGACAGTACATCTTTTTAAAATGTGCTATCATCAGCGTATATTTTAGTCACTTCATTTTTAATTGAAACATTATTGAATATAGTTTTATTATTTCAAATCTGATTAAAAAGATGGAAATTATATTATGAAATCTAAAACTAAAATTTGAATGTATTGCCTCTGGAAAACTGATATTCTTATTGTAATAAAATTTTCCAATTCTCATTGCTGAAACATTTTAAATGAACCCGTTTTAAAAATGTTTTTTTTTGACTATCAATTTTTATATATTTTACTTTATCCATTTGCTTTAAATATATCATAAATTATAACTGGATTTTGAATTGTGTATATTTTATTTTTAATCTTTTTAACTCATTTATTAGTACATTTTGAATAAATAACAATGCAATTGTATTTGGGTTATTTCAATTCAGTATCTAAATGAAAACAAAAGCTTATGGTAGATGACTTGGAGTTAAAAAGTCAATTTTTTGCATTGACTTGAGTATTTTTTTTAATATTCTTAATGTCTGAACAGGTGTCTTTACGGAACCATGAGATTTTTGTTTTTAAATCAATTTTTGGGGGAAGTAACACCGATTTTTGTATAGAATTTTCTTACGAAAACCCTTAAAAACAAAAATCTAATGCATATTTTTTATTCAATAATTAGATTGCATATTTTTTGGTAATAATTCTTCAGTATGTTCTGTAGTTCCTGAATTAGAGAATAAGTAATCTATGCATTTAGAAATACTTTATAGTTGTTTTCGTGCTTCTCAATGTGAAAAAAATTGGAAATTTCGTGTTATTTATGATTTGAAACCAAATATTAAAATAATGGATAGAAATACAATTTTTTTTTTTGTTTAAGAAAAATATAATATATTTCTTATGTTATCAACAAAATTTAGGCAAATCATTTGATAAGCATATAAACCAGCAAAATTTTACTTTATATCTTTTTTTAGCCAAAAAACAACTTTTATCCATTTTTTAAAAAAAATTTCCTCTTCACTGGTATATTTTATTTTCATAAATAATTTTCAATCTCTTATATATATATATATATATATATATATATATATATATATATTAGAAAATGTGACTTTAATCAATTTTAAAGAATAAGATAACAGTAAATAACAGTTTGAATACGATTTTCAAATTATCAAAGAATTGCATAATTCAAAACTCAACTTCATAATTTTGATTTGTCTTTAGATTTGATTGCATAAATTTACCGTAAAGTATTGTTTGACTGTTTATGTAACAAACATAAAAAATAGAGACAAGATTAAAAAAAAAAGTCCTTAGCAATTGGACCCCTTTGTCTAATGTAATGCATTTGATGGTTCCCTTTTCGTTAAATACCATGCGTTTAAATCTTTTTAAGAATTTTATTTACTTATGTGTGAGAGATCTTTTTTAAAACTGTGTTCGAAAAAGATTATCATGCAGTCACAATTAATTTAATTAAACTGTTTACTTCGAAATAGTTAAAGATTTAGAAAACTATTAGCATTAAATGCTTTAAATTGAACCAAAAAAATAACAAAGACCATAACAGCTGTTTTTCTATACTCTGAAGTATTTTTAAATCTTTAAGCTGTTTGAAGAGCTTTATTAGGAAGCTCTTTACTTGATTATTTTAAGTGAGTCTTACCTCTTACGATATTTATTAAATTTATCGCAGCTTTTCCAAGTCGATACTGAAGAATAAAAGGTGACAATAAAAAAGAGGCAATTACTGTGCAGAACACGTTTCTGCCCAAAGAAGAATTTGTATCCCAAGTGCCCTCCTTAAACAGGGTAAAACAAGGAAATTCGGTTCCCTTCTCCCGGGTGTACCCAATCCAACAGTCATAAAACAAGAACAACGAGAAGCAGGGCGCCAACAACAAACGCCAAATAGGTCTAAGGCACATAAAAATAAGTCGTTTTACTGTAAAATGGCGTCTTCGTCGGTAAAATCTTCCAAATTCGGATCGAAAAAAAATCTGCTCGAGCAATACTGGAAAAATGCCTAAAAACAGAAAAAGCAAAATCTCTGTTTAAACTTGTGTCGTTCGTATTCATGTTTTATTGGAAATGTTTTACTATGTTAATTGGATGTTGTCTTTTTTTTTTTCGCTTCTGTCGTAAATATGAAGAGAAGAATAGAAGAGAGGGATTCTGTATTGGCTGAAGAGTCAATAATTTATTCGATTAGAATTCGCGAAACAAATATTTATTCTTTCATTTGACATACATTATTTACTATGCATTTTTGAATAATTATAGAATTTATTAGGTTCTAAGAATTTACTTTATCCAATTATGTTATAGTAACTATAATTTTACATGAAAGAAAAGTAATGGAGCAAAACATTATTAAAATCTGTAATCTTCCTAATTTCAATATTATTTCTTGTCATATTCTTTTATTAATTCCAATTTTATAGATGCAAAATTAAAAATGAAGTATAATAAGATGATCGAAGTGAAAAGCTGCAGTGAGAATTATACATTTGTTGAAATTGAAGGTTTTTTTTTTTTTAATAGTGAGCAATATTAGGAGAATCTTATTCCTTCTTTAATATTTTTATCTATAGTACTTTTATTCTGTACATTTTAGTAACTTTGAAATACTTACTTAGAAAAAATATTAACAATCGGAAGAATACAAATTTATCTGGTATCTATTAGATGAAATGAAGTTATTTATTTCAACATAATATATTCATAGAATTAAAAAGGGGCATTTTAATACGTTTGCCTGTTATTTATACTGAAATACAAAGAACACAATAACTAAATTTTGATTTCTGAAATCTAAAACAAGAACAAGAAAACGCAAAAAGGATATTTTGAAGTTATTTATTCCTTTATTGCAATAGAAATGTTCTGCCTTGCTGTAAAATTTTCTGAAATTTAAATTGCATATGACTAAATTTTTTATTATTTATAAAAATCTATTTTTAATTTTAGCATACAAATAACAAATATTTTTGATACAATGAAATATAAATTTCTTTAAAATAATTAATTCTCAGTTTGGAATAGAAATTAATAATGAAAGAATTTTGTACTTTGGAAAATGAGAACATTCTTCTTGTGAATTCTTGATAATGGAGTTGCAAAGCAACGTATTCAAAAGTGGTTCATAATTTCCTTCATTTGTAAACTTAATTAATCTTAACCATGAAATAAAAAAAAATCATCACGTTTACAATTTCTCACATTACTGAGCCTATTTCGTAAATATTTAATTATTATTTATTTCGTATTAAATAATTATTTATTTTGTAAATAAAATCCGCTTATTAAGAAATGAATAACGATCTATATCAACATTTCAGATGATCCTAAAAATATTTAAAATATTTATAATCCTACAATGGAAAAATATTCTTCACTTTATATCTAATGTCCATTTTTGTCCATTTCCTATGTAATGCAAAGAGCAGGCCATGGAAATTTTAACTGGAATCAGAATAACAATACACTGATTCCCAAACTCTCAGTCTTCACAAAGAGAGTTCATTTGATCTTTCTAAGGCTTTACGTTTCCCTAATCTTATTGAATTTCGATAGAATTCATTATCTTGCTTAATATTCAGCTTTCTATCGTCATCTGTTTTCATCTGACATTTGGAATTGCAACAAATAATTTCAAAACATTTATTCACAATATTTTTTTAAGTCAATAAACGAATCAATGTCATTAAAACTTTTATACTGTTTCATAATTAGAAAAAATATTTTCAATCTTCTATTCTTCAGAACACTAGAAAAAATTATATATTGTCTTTGTTTTCTGAAAAAGATTATAATACGAGTCAGTTGCAATATTAAACAAGATTCGGTTGTGTAGGAATTAATTCTTGCAAGATTCCAGTGAGTAAAAAAGTTTAAAAAAATTGTACGATTTTAAAATGTACTTTAAAACTTTCAAGAATTAATTAGAAAAATTTACAGATCTATATACTTATCATATTGCATAAAATGTTAAACAGAAATTTGATTTTTAAAAATTATTGATAATGCCAAGGTAATTTTTTTTTCAAATTTTTAGAAATTACTTAATATTTAAAAAAATGAAGGAAGTTAAAATGTAAACAGGATGAAAAGACTGTATTAATTAGCATCAACATTGTGTTTTATTTTTTCTTTTATATATTTTTCTCAGTGAAACATACACATAATCTTTTAATTTCTATCACTATTAACTGGAAATTAAGACAAAAATAATTATTCAATTGATTACTGCATCCTAAATATTTCATTATAAAATTTTTTGAGAATTTTAAATGTTAATTTCAGAGTTTTACAAGCTTTGAAAAATGAGAAGAAAATTCAGTAATAAGAAGATGTTATAAATGAGTGAGAAAGTTATTATATATATATATATATATATATATATATATATATATATATATATATATATATATATATATATATATATATATATATATATATATATATATATAATATTTATGAGTGCTTCCCGCGTTTTTAAAATTATTTCTTTCATAAAAATTTAATTTAAATTTAAATAGATTTTCACTTTTTCTTCATTCTGCCATTATATTTTTCTTCACCCCTAAGAATCTAATTATTGTAAATATAATTACTTTAAATATCTTAGTCTTGTATTAATTTTTTGAATAAATAAAGATAGAACAGGGCATTTCTTTTGAGGGAAAAAATAATTTCTTGTATATTTAAAAGTCGATTCCCAGGGTCTCTTTTTCCTTTGGCTATGAAGCTGAGTGCATTTCTGGGAGTCCGAACTGCAGTGGCCGGATGGCAAAGCTTCGACTTCGGAACCGGAAAGTTATTTGATGTTCTATTTCACCATAGAACTGTGTAAGATTATCTGGCACATCCCCTGGTCCTTCTGGGTCAAATGTCTCCTATCACCAATGTTATGCAGAAGTTTCAAGGGAGGGTTCAAACAATAACTTCTGATGCAAGGTCTTGATTTCGAGACCGGTGGGTTGCTTGGCATTCGTTTTCAGCAACAAATCCTGTAAGCAGATCTAGTACAGATTCTGGTCCTTCTGGATCAAACGTCTTTCTCTAATGTTGAGCAGAAGTTTCAAGAGACGGTGCAAGTTCAGGTACTGAACTAATCATCAGACTGACTGCCGTTTAAAATTATGACTACCATCTCGTAATAGCCAGAATGTTGCTTTAAAAACGGGACTTTAATGCAACTAAATTACAGTAAACAGGATTCTAGATTGGTAAATAATTTTGAAAATCTTCTTAAATATGAAACTTTTTTGCCTTTCTTTACAATAAAATTTATCAAATGTATAAAATTCCATTATCTTAATTCTTTCTTGGCCCCATCACAATGTATATAAATATTATAATATTTCATAATATATTGTATAACTTATATATTATTATATGTATATACATTATAATATGACAGTGTATATATCATATTATAATGTAATATAAAAATGATCAGAAGTGTTATATTTACAATCTGTATGAATAAATTAAATAAACGAATTCTCTAGCGTAATAATGGAATGACATTTTTCTGAACCGAGTATGAAAGTTTTATATACATATAATTTACTACTTAAGTGGCATTAAAAGAATATTTGATAGAATTTAAAATATTATTTTAAGTTATATAGTTTTAGAATTTAATATTAAAAGACAATGAGAGTATCAATAGTTTTATAAATGCATTATATCACAGTTTAAATATTGAGATATAGCATCTTATAAAAATGAACCTCATATAACATTGCAACGTATTAAAAGCTTGAGATTATATACCGGCTTACTAGTTAGAGATTAATAAAACATTCATTTTTAATAATTTATTAAATTTGCATTAATAATAAATTTGACGATATTTAAAAATATTTTTTCATTTGTTATCAAATTGTAATAATCTGAGTACATTACATATATTAACTATAAAATCCTCTTCCTCAGAACTAATATAACTCGATGTAATTTATAATATCTAGAGAATATGTTCAAATCCCCATAAAATAAAATTTGGAAGCAGTATGCAGAATCTTGAATAATACAATTTTATATCTTTAAAATAAAGATGTTTTTTTCATTTCATTTATTTTTGTGAATTTTATTTTTTCTTTTATGAAAAATTGCTACGTTTTATTAAATATTAAAATTTATTTTCTACTTGCTCGTATAAGCAATATACAGAAAGTATTGTAATCGTCAAAAAAATTTGAACTCGAGATTTTGATAAATTTTTAAATTTTAGTCTATCCAGACTTTGAAAAACCAATTTTTGGGAAATTACTGTTGGTAATAAAGATAGTTGAAAAAACTTTGTGCTAGATGACTGGAGTTTGGTCTATAAATTTGATGGTATTTACATCAAATTTATAGATTTGTATCAAATTTAGTGCATAATCTATTCAGAGGATGTCCGTCTATCCGGCTGTTTGAATATAAGATATCCCGATAACTGCAAAACAAAGACAGCTAGATAAGTAATATATAATATAAAGGGTATGTATATTTAACATCCCTATTGTAGATATATACAACATTTTGTGCCAAATCTAACAACCTCTGTTAGTCTTACTTTCAGAATCATGTAAATCGATAACTCAAAAATCTGAATGATTTGAATATATCAAATTTGGTATGTAATTTGGCAAATACAAATGAAATTCTATGTCAGATTTTGCTTTTAATCCTTTGAGAAAAACCAGTCTAATGCACAGGCTCGATCTTCATATACTATTAAGCATTGCTATCAATTAATCACAAAAATCTCGCCAAGGATCACATGATGGTTTCAGTAAATGCTAACTTCATGCCAAAATTTAATATTTTGTTGATATTGTACTCCAATGCCATGCATGGCGTTATTTGGGATAACATATTTATTGCAGAGTATGCGACAAAGTTTTGCGGAGACACTCCCAATGTTTTCGAAAATGTACTATACGTGGAACCTATCATCAAGAATGCACATTTAATAAAAATTTTCAAACTTTAGCACATCAGGAAAAGAGTAAAAATTCTATAATAGAATCCCATCTCATTCTATCCATTTCTGTTACAATAATGAAAAAGTATTAATATGAAACAAATATGAAATAATTATAAATATGAGCAAGTAATTCAAATAAAAACTGTAGAAAAATGTATTCAATCATTTGCAGATTTTCCATTTTCAACTGTTCGTTTAAATTTCAATAAGCGATCCTAAGTCATGAAAAAAATGAGATAATTAATAGCCAATATATTTTTGATGATAATAAGCTTAAATTTCAATTAGATCTTAATAATAAAAGAATCAGCAAGCTTAAAAGTTCTTAATTAGAATTTAATTAACGAACGTAAATTTTTTGATAATCATTCAATTAAGAGTGAGGCCACTTATTCTCGCTGTGATATTATTAATTTAGAAAAAGGAATGTTTCAAGAAGTTAGTGAATGGCGTTTAGATGAAGATTGATAGAAACGCCTCTGTAAAAACAAAACGTTCTCTTTCTCAAGCTGTAGCGTATGACACAGCAGTTACCACTTTTGATAAATGAGTTTTAAAACAACCTTCTTCTCGGATGATAAAATATTTTGTTCTATATAAAAGCCAAAGTAAAGTTATTATATACTCCGAAGCATTTCCTTTTATTTATTGTCTCCTTCAATTTAGTAAAAATCTTTTCAAGAACATAAAATTTTTATTGTAACGATAGAGCAATGATGAAATACAGCATGTCTCAACTCTTCCTTTCAAAATGTCGCATGAAGTTTTCTTTGATGTGTTGAAATTCTTTTGTCTCCTTCTAAGCTGAATCGAAATGTTAGGAATATTTTATGATTTGTAACTAGATATATGTGAGAAATATTCTAAGAATTCATTGCATTTGGAATTTCAGTATTTCTTTAGAAAAACGTTTCAACAAAATTAGTATCATTTTTTCAAGCACAATAAGCTTTATGATTAAAAAAAACGTTGTCTTGTATTCTCAGAAAACATCGACATTTGATTTGATAAGTGAGATTATATTCGAAAGTTAATGAGAAAACTATGAAGATATTTTTTATTTTTAATTTCTGCAAAATTATTGTGATTTTTCGGTGTTCTGAAACCTGTCTGTTAAAACGTGGGGAAATTTCTCATTTTTTATTAATATATATTTCTAATTAAACGTTATTGTAATGAAACTTTCAATTTGTGAAATATATGACGATACATTTCAATTTCCTTAATTTTCAAATCTATTTTTATACCATATTTCAAGAATTAATAAAATATGAGACATTTATTAGAAAAATACTTTCAAAATGAAAGAATTCACATTTACAGTTTATTGTGTGTATTTTCAAATGTACTTAAATGTATTCAACGTAATATATACTATACATTTTTTAAAAATATTTATACAATTAATTTTTTTGATTGATATAAATAAAACTCCTTTATCATTAATAATAGTGTACTAATTGCCATTTTTTTACATATCTTTTACTTTAAATGGATCAATTTGTAATCATTTCCTGCTACAAAATTATTTACGATATACATTATTCAGCAATATAAATGTTATTTCTTATAAATGTTAATATAAAAAAATTCATCATGATGAAGTTTTAAATACATGAATTATTATATACGAGTTAGAAAGTTTTCTTTAACAATTTTATATCCTCAAATTTATTGTAATTTAAATCATCACATTAAAGCATAAATTAACAATGAATAGTTGATTTCAAATTGGTAATTATCTTGGTAAATTACCTTATGCTGAGTTGTCCACTATAAGATAAACATTTTTAATGATGCCGTCTTCCTGCAATGTTGAATTCATACAGAACATAATCAAAAAGGTCTGCTAATAAGTTATTATAAAACGTCAGGTAAATCATTTAAATACTACAAAATACAAACTGTTACATCGTACAAGATTTTTTAATTAATACAAACCAATTAGTATCAAGAAAATGCAAACTGTTTCAGCGTTTTAATCATAACCTTCCCTAAGAATGAAATGGTGTATAATATCCGATAATTTGCCAACAAATTTTATATAAAATTTTGTTTGAAATACCAAGTCTCAAGTGATTTGTAATGTATTCTGCAATAAAAATGAAATTTCAGATTACTCCATAACAAACTTGAATACAGTCTTGCTATAGTAAAAAATAACCATTTTGATTGATGTACTAAAACATTCGGAAATTAAAAAAATAATTCCTGGAAAAAATTATTTAATTTCATTTTAATTCATAGATAGCAACATAAAGTTCCAAGCGCTTGTAATTATGTCACCTAAAAAATATGATATTTGTTTAAATAATTAGTTTACTTCAATTTGTTCCATTATTCTTTCTTCATTTTATTGCAGAGGAAATGCCCACATTCATCAGAATATTTCCTGACCAAATCCACATGCCAAGCCAATTAGTATCATTACACTGTTCCGCAAGTGGTTCCCCTTTGCCTCAGATATCTTGGACATTGGATGGAGAGCAACTGTCGGAATCAAGACGTGTAAAAACTGGAGATTACGTTCATCTGGATGGTTCTGTTGTCAGCTATGTCAACATCACTGACCTCGCTGTATCAGATGGAGGACTTTATGGCTGTGAAGCCAGGAATGACGTCGGAACAGTCAGCCACTCAGCTAGGATTGATGTATTCGGGCCACCTTTTATTCGGCCGATGGGAAATTTAACAGTTGTTGCTGGCACTACAGTGACTATAAGATGCCCCGTGTCTGGTTACCCTATCGATAGAACATATGTTGAGAAAAGTAAGTATGAATATATATATGTGTCTACTAAAATATTAGGTTTGTGCTTATTAAGTTAAATAATTTATTAATATATTTACATAATAATTTGTTGTAGAAGTTTAGACTTCCACCGTTTGGTAAAGGCTTGTAGACGTATAATAATATTTTCAGAAAAAAACATTTATCCATATTTTTTTATCAAAAAAGTGAATTCATACGTATACTGAAATCTTAGTTTTATTAATAGTGTTTCTGTTGCAGAAGTGTGAAATGCATAATTTAATTGAGTTCATTTTCGGCTCAGATTTATTGCTCATACTTGTATAAAAAGTAATGAAATAGTGTTTTTTACATTTTTTTTTATAATATACAATTGCAATATAAATTAAAATATTTTTATGAACAAAAATCTGAAATTTAATTCAATTTATAATCCGAATAAAATGGAAACATTTATATTTTAAGTATAAGTATTTATGTATAATATAAACCTTTATATTATACATAAAGATTTATAAATCATTTTTTCGAGAAAAAATTATTCGTTCTAAATCGGTAAAGCAAAAATAATATTTAATATAAATTGAAATTTATATCCGTAAGCCTATTTAAATTTTAAAGTCCTGGTTATCCTTTTTTTTTTGTATTTTTCTTAGTTTAAAAAATAAAAATTATTCATAAAAAATAAGACGTTACAGCATAATTTATTGAACACTATTTGTTTATATTAATTAAATAGAAATAATTAAACCTATCTCCTCAGAATTGTAAAAAAATTGATAGAATTTAGTTGCCAAATACTACTTGTTCTCAATCATGTCAAAACAATTTTTTTTTAAAAAAAAAGATTTTTAATTTAGAATGTAAAAGAATTTAATAATACGGATCCCTTATTATTGAGATTAGATTCAAATAATAATTAAAAAAATGAAACGTATTTTTTCTTTCTTTCCTTGATTTCAAAGAACAAAAATAAGTAGAGTCGACTAATACCACCTTGTCCATATGTACCAGATTCACGGGACTCTTTTGAGTTACTTTAAAAGCCTGTTTTTTTTCCAATACTTGATTTGATATTTTCTTTGATATTGAGAGCTCTATGAACCTTTCAGAGTAATTATATATTGTTTCTTTTAAAAATCGTTGGAAATTTACTCTATGTGTGAACTGCTTATATGATGGTATATAATAAATATACTAATGGTATATAATAAATATACGAGAAAAAACAATTATTTTTAAAATATAAATGAAGTTATCAAAGAAACTCCTAAATAATAATACCAAGAGAAAAATTAGAATTAAAATAAAAATATATTTTCCTCAAAAATAATAGTTTTTATGACAATATATGTAATTATATTTAAAAAAAAAAGCTTTCATTTTTTTATATTGATTAAATTTAGCCTCAAGGAAAAAAATGTTTCTTTTATATCTGGCATAAAGTTGTCATAGAAACAAATATCACATCTTTAGCAAAACATCAATATGAATTGAATAGAAATAAAATTTAGTAGAATAGTGGAAAATTGACTTATTTGGGAAATGAAACTTCACACCATTATATTAAATGTAAGAGAAATATTACCCACTTTGAACAATTCAAATTTCAAATAAAAAAGCAAATACTTTTTTGTGAGACAACTTATACAAATAAAAATGTGGAGGGTTTTTTATTTCCATAATTTCTTTTGTAAAAAAGTTATATATGTAATAGGTTCTTCATGAATGGTATAGAGGAAATATATTAGAGCAATATATGTCGAGAAAAATTTGTTCTTCTTTTACTAGAGGCTTGGGATCATGTTTATCCCTTTCGTGTGCTAACGTTTTAGAATCATTTAACATTAACACAACAACAGAAAATGAAAACGACTTTTTAAGCATTAATTTAAATAATTTATATATTTTAATGTAAGTATATATTATATAAATGGAATAAGTCAAAAACATGCAATGCAGATAAATTTAAAATGTAAGATGGAATGTTTTAACATAAGAAAAAAATGTTTTAATACATTTGTTTGGTTAACAAATAGAAAATGTATTAAAATAACAACTCCATTACACAAGGAGCAAAATTGGTACTCCTTTTGAAATAAGACTTTTTTTTTTAAAAAAAAAAATACGAAATGAATTATTCATTCTTTAGGAATGGCAATTTAAATTTTATGAAATCTGGAAGAAAATCAAAAAACCATTTTAAAAATTCGTTAAATTTTTCTTTTTCCACTTTTTAATAAGTTTCTGCTAAATAATTTTTTTCTGGGAAATATTAGTAATAATAAACCCATTACAATAAATCTGAAATGTATTGAAATCAACAATTTTTTTAATCGATTTACTTACTGACCGAAGTAATAATTTGTTTGATTTCGTGGAAATTAAAACTTTTATTTTTATGGAGATAGAAATGAATGAAAAGCATGAACTCGTTTGAAATACTTTTTTCAAATAACAAGAAATAAACTCTCTGGATATTATTATTATCAATAATCTTTGAAAGACTACATAGTTATTGGCTGCTTTCTGATAGTTGATAAAAATTTCAATCGCATAATATTTATTAAACTTAAATTTGTATTAAAAAGTGAAGGTTTATGCTAAATATAAAAATTCTAAACGCAATAATTTAAATCATCATGAATACAGAATTTAAACTTATCTTGAATGTTTCGAAAAGAATGAAACAAATTTATTAATATATTATATGTGGCTTCTCTAAATTTCAGGATTAATAAATTAACAATTATTTAGATTTTTAAATAAATAGATATTAATAATATAAATACAAGACACTTATAAAATGCATAGATACAGTATAATTATAGACAATTTTTATATATTTTGAATATTGGCTTTTTTAAAATTTACTTTGAAATGTAATATTTCATTTGTTTCTACCACTTAATTTTATGTTATTTGTATCCAATGCTTTTTAAATTAATTTTCCTACTATATTTTTAAAGTCAATGTAATATACAGTTTTTAATTATTGAAAAAGCTTAAGATCAACAAACTACTCAGTCAATAGAACGTTTAATATCGAAGTAAATCGTGCTATTTTGCCTTTTTTCTTAAACCATTTCACTAAAGAGAGAAATAAAATAATAGTTGCAAGTAATTTTGTTTGGAAATGAAAAATAATGTTTGCTTATTGTTAGTTTGATATTTTTCAAAAGTAAACAGAGTTTGTGTTTAATTCAGAAATCTAAATTATTTTTCGATGCATCATATACAAACCATCCTCAATTTAAGAATTAAACTTTTCTTTAATGGGGAAAAAACAGTACAAATTATTAAAAAAAATGAAAATATTCAGCATGATTTCAGATTTATAAATTTATCTTGAAATGCTCTAAAAAGAAAATAAAACTCTCTAATTCCCATTTGGTTTATTTATAAAAAAAATGAGGAAAGAAAAATGAATAGTGGCTGGATTGGGCGGTTAATGAGTTTCATAGGATAAGCAACTGCTTCAGAGTAGCATTTATCCCGAATCTTCCTCACTTCCCCCTTCATAAATCAAGAAAAAAAGTTTCGACCTAAAGCAACAACACACAAAAAAAAGTAAAAAATGGTGCTTTAGGTTCCCAAAATGCTCGAAAACGCAAAAGCCAAGTTAAAAAGCATTACGTGAGAATCTATCATTAGTAACGGCTTGTCTCTTTTATGGCAAACCGTTAATTCCGCTAATGGCCAAATTCATTATGAATAAATGTGCTAATGAAACCTTTCATTAGATGCGTCAACAACTTGTGCTGTAGTGGTATTTATTTTAAAACAAACATTGGATGCATTGTAGCTCCCTAAGTTTGGGTTAGTTCATTCATTATTTTTTATGTAAAATCGGGAGGAAAATTTATTTTAATGTATATTTCTTTGGGTTGCATACAACGTTCAATTGCTAGCAAAGAAATGATCAACAAAGAAATTGCCTTTTTAGAACGATGAATTGTGTAGTTCACATGTGAAGAAAAGATGCATTAAATGCATTTAAGATGCATTTGGAAATTCCTAGTATTAAAGACGATCTTTTCTCAAAAAATTCAGAGATAATTTCAAATGTTCTAAAACTTTTATTGAATTTTGCATGAGCTTTAATATTTTGATTTAAATACACTTCATGAAATTGACGGCCCGTTACACAAAATATATTTCTATCAAGTCTATATGAGCAAATATCTAAAACTGAAACTATACGTTATAAGATATATAAAATATTCCAAATTCAAGAAATTTGTATTAAAGTGTGTTCGCTATTTTATCTCGTGTAATCTTAATGACAGAACTTTTATATATACATTTAAAACATTTACTGTAAATACGATTCTCAGCATCCTTAATTATTCATACTCTAAAACATCTAATCTTGCCTAAATTTTGACAGTTTTGTGTAGATTCGCTTATAATTATGAACGATTTCTTATATGTAACAATTTCTTCCTAACTACTTGTATTGTATTCAATATTTTTTTACTAATAAAAGGTAAATTTTAAAGAGAGGATTGTTTTAAAATTAATAAAGAAACAAGTTAAGAAATGCTTGAATCACTTATTTTCTGATTCTATAAATTATTCTAGTTTATTGTTATATTATTTCTTTGTTTGTTTACGCATTTATTACAGCAGACATTTACGTTTTTTGATAGTTTCTTCAAAGATTTCTGCCATCTGTGATGATAGCCAATTATTCAAGGAGTTTTCTCAATTCTTTAATAAACCTGAATATTTATTTGAAGTTAACAAGCACTTATTTTTACTATGTTTCTAAACTAAAAAGGGAACAAAGTATATTTCGCATCTGACAGACATTCGAAAAGCCAAAATACAAAATATTGGGAAATTAAAGTGAAAAATATTAACACTAACTCTAATAATTACCAAATTAGCCCTTTCTTGAAGTACTTTTGAGCAAGCACGTTTCACCTTTATTACATTGTAAAGCATCGATCATTTGGCACCTTAAAGTTAAAAAAAAGACGTTTTAAATTTTTAGCACATACATAATTTTTGCTTCAATTAGTATTTGTATTTGAATTATTTATCTATCATTAGCACTTAAAATAACTATTATAGAATATAATGTTTAAGAAGTAATTTACGGTAAATACTTTCATTCAAAAAACTTCTTTTATTCTTCAATGAATAATATTTAATCTTTCATAATTTCATTCTTCTATTTTAAGAAGACAATGAATAACAATACACGAGATAATCAAAAATTCTTCCTATGATTAATTAAGATTAAGACTAATATGTAGATTATAGATTATGATTAATAAAATTATTAAGATGTAGATTAAAATTAATGTGTAAATTTTAGTTTTAAATACTTATTCAAAAGAGTATTCGACTATTATTATTATTACTTAGTCAAAAATTCTTCCCATGATTACACAATATTATTAAAAAAAGTACTGTATTTTGGCACATGGCTATTTCCGGTACATTATAAAGATGTTTATTAGGTTTTTTTTTTCGAAAACCATTTACGTCAATAAATTTCAATGTGAGCACTCTTGGTAGCTTAAAAAAAAATCAAATTGGTATTACGATTGTCCACAAACGTTGTCCAACATTTTGGCTGCCGCACCAGACAGCATCTGTGATCCCAAATTTGATTATGTCAATATCTTCACTAGCGTTGCAAAAACTAATCTTTATGCAACCCCAAAATTGACATTCAGACATAATGATAGATTTGAATTCAAAGAAAACTTTTTTATTTCCTTTTTTCTGCCATTTTCATAGTAGTCGAACGGAATATCACTATTTCTGCATTACTTGTGTTAACTGATAGATTAAAATAAATTTAGAATAATGCTATTTCCTTTTTAAAAATTTCACAGTATCATATTCGTACAGTATTTGCGCTTTTTTATAACTCAGTAACTTTTATAATCAGTAAAGACTTTACGGTTTGTATAATATGTAAATAATATAAAGACTTGTATAATATGTAAATTTTAATTGCTTATTTTATACGAAAATCTAAAAGAGCACATCATAATAAATGTTCAATATATTAATTGGCTTTGAAACGATTAATATATTGTTAAAATCATTTTTGATTTATATACTTATAAACATGTTTTTTTTTCTTACAATCTTTCCTAGCAGTTTAAATAAACGTCTCATGATCATGCTCGATTGACTGAAAATAACATTTTTGAATCGAATTTGAAAATCTCGCAACAAGCACTAAAGTTAAAAACTGACCTCTTTGTATATAGTTATCTGAAAAACATTCAAAATATCATAAAACTGTACATATGTTTAGAAAAATAAAACATTATTTTCTGATACATACTAACGTTTTATGCATTGAAAACAACTTTTACATAAACGTATTGCATTACCCTGTTCCTAAAAATATGTTATCTTAGTAGAGAAACATAGGGATGTCAAATGCAATTTTCTTTTATTCGAAATGCTGCTGTTTTAATATAATAAAACAATTTTTTTTTATTCCTACTCCGGCATGACTTTTATTGGCAGAGTAGCGTATTTCAGACAAGATATTGTTTTTTTACGTCCGATGAAATAAATCCTTCGTTAAATTTAAACTTATATTTTGATATATATTTTTTATGTCCTTGTAAATATCTGGAATGTATCAATATGAAAAGCTGCTCTGGAAATTTGTATCTTTCCAAAACAAAAGTCGAGTTCCATATATTATAGCAGAGATAAATATTTCAATTTCAACTACAGATAAAGCTTAAAATAATATTATATTTTTAGAAATGTCCCTTCTTTCCATACAGTACCTCCCTTTTAATATTTTAATAACACATTTCTAAAATATTGGAGATGGTTATATATTTACAGTTAATAAAATACTTTTAATGACAAAGACATATTTGGTTTTATTCGAGTGAATAAATCCGTCATGTTACTATACAGTAGCTTCCTTTTAATCTTTTAATAACAAATTTCTAAAATGTTAGAGATGGTTTTATATTTTCAATTACTAAAATATTTTCAATCATAGAATGAAAAATTTTGCCTTATTTGAATAATAACTACATTCTCAAAAAATTAGGAAATATAAATTTATATGTATTTGTTCAGTTCTACTTTTATATACAGAAAAAATAGTTCATACACTCTGTACTAATAAAAACAAAATTTCGCTCGTACATGTTTAAAATTGTTCGAGTAATAAAGCTTTGAAAGTCACATTTTTATTCACTTAAATTCAATAATCACCTCAAAAAAAAACCATCTGTCAATGCAGTATTGTTTCTCCATCTTAAGTATTTTTTTTAAAAGAGAACTAAAATTGAATTCATTTTTTTCTGATAAAGTAGTTCTTTTTTATTGAATTTCTTCCTATGATTAAAATTAAGGAATTCCATTTGCCATTAGCCACATTCCATTTTGCTACTTTAAGTTTTAAGATTATATATGATAAAATTATTCACATGATACATTTATACATTTTTGCGTTCTCACCTCTAACAATTGATGGAGGCTGGAGAATATTTTTCCAGCGTGGCAGCCTTAAATGCTTTATTGCTACATTTCTTAGTTTCCATGCCTTATTACAGATATTCGAATATAATTCAATTTCCTATGCAAATAAAAGTAAAAGTGGAAATATTTTTGTTTTAAAAATGTAGTAATTCCTATTTTTATTCATTACAATAATTATTAGTAATTGAGTATATGTGGATTTTTCTGCTGAAAACAAATATGGAAAATGTAATTATTTTATTTTCAGCCTTTTACATATACCTGAACAATAGTTCGAGTACCTTTTTAATAAACAGCTTGTAGATATGTTTCATCATTGAGACTAATTCCATACGAGCGAAAAATGCAACATTGAGTTTAAAATGCTAGATCAATTTAATCAATTTTAATTAAAACATTTTCAAATGGGATACATTTATTTATTACTAATACTTAAACCGATTCTGTACAACTAAATATAATGAATTTATAATGGAATTCAAATTTTAATTCGAAACAATAAAAGAAATTCATTAGTTAAGCCTGATTATTCAAAGAATTATATTATTAAAGCCTGATTATTCAAAGAATTATATTATTAAATTCATTATAATTATGTTAAAATAAAAATATTTTCTTCGTTTAATCCGATGAAAATAATATGGAGTGTAAATAAGAATCATAAGTCAATATATCCAATTTTAGCTGAACTTAAATAAATACAGGATACAATAAATGAATTCCCATAAATTTCATTAATTTCAAACATTGCAAAAAACATCTATTCATATTTTCAACCATCCACCTCCTTCTGTTACTTTTATCCAGTTATCAATTTCAGATAGGCGCAGAGAAACTAAATTTAAATTTTATTTCCAGAGAAATGGTTTGATATTCCCTTGGTAATACCAGCTTATTTGATACATATTTGAAACGAGCAGTGCAATCCCGGAACGATAAACGCAATACGTCTCGGCAAATATCGTGAATCAACTATATTCAAACGGAAACAGAGCTATTGAACTAAACTGTTCGAGTTTTAAGTCAATATTTACTTTGGTCTATGCACAATTGTGAATGGTGGAGACTGAGGCAGACATATTCTCGTATTCGATTACAAAAGAATCTTATATTCCAAAGGGATATCTAAATGCAAATAAGCAAATAAAATCCGTGCGATATCAACCCATAATGCGCTCTTTCTTTTCTTAAAGAGAGCCTCCTGAAATTTAGGATGCGCATTGTAATTCCAATTTAAAATGATAGCCTTTAAAAAAGAATATCAGCAGTGGTATCGATTATAATTTCAAATACATGCAATGATATGGATGAGTCCCATTTCTTTATTTTTCACTTAATACAGTAGGAAAGAAATGATGTATAAATTTACCTACCTTTAGAACAGTTACTGCTTATAAAAGTAAAGAATTTGAATAATTTAGCTCAGTACTCTATTTTCCTTTCTGACATTAAGTTACTATAAAATAAATTGATCGAATATATGAGTGTTCGTGTACATTATTAGATAATGTGTATATTTTATTTACTTGAAATCTTTTTCAATAAAGTCACCTAACTATTAAAGGTACTATTACTACTATTATTGCTGTTTAAGTTCAGGACTTTTTTTTTTTTTGTAGAATATTTAGTTGAATTATCCATATTTTCAGCGAAACAAATATTATGGTAAATCAGAATAGTTATATAATATACAGACGTTTTATTCTATTAACGAAAAGTATATTCTCTAAAGTGTATTCTAAAAGTATATTCTAAAAGTATATTCTCTACTTTAAATTCGTTATTACTATTTTCAAATATTTTTCTAGAAAATTGTTTTAAAAACACATTTTAGTTAGTTTCTGAAGAGAATATATTTTTTTTATAATTAAAATTTTAATCTTTCAAAGCAGCAAAACATTTATTGATATCATACTTGAATGCATTTTTATTTGGGAAAAGTAAAATCAAAATTTTATTAGAATTCAGAAGAAAATACCTCAAATAAGCGTATTTCTTGAAAATAGATTTAAATAAAATAATTTTAATACGCTCTTTGCCATTAAACAAGATGGAGAAAAATATAATTTTTAGTATATTTTTTACACAATAAACCAAAAATAATAGAAAAACCTACATGAAGATATTTTACATGCAGACTTTAACAAAATAAATAATTTGTAATAATACTATATTAATACTACATTTTCTACTTGATTGTTTTTCTAAATTTAACTGATTTATTGAATTCTACAATGCAAATGGCTTATAATCTCAGTATGATGCATTCTGTCATTAGGTTAAATATAACAAACTTCACTTGTCAGTATAATATACGTTCATCAAGATAAATGAAGAACAAGATATTTTGAATACAAACTTTCCTAATTACCCTTTACAATTAATGATTTGTATTTACAATATATTGGTACTCTAAAAATAATTTTTGTACATTATTGCTTCGATCTTTTCCATGCATTTTTACTCTAAAATTAAACAAACAAATGAAATTCCAAAAATATCGTGTTTTATTTTGATATTAATAAATACAGTTCACCATTAAATTCATTTGACATGTCTATATCTAAATATCGTTATTTCGTTATGCGATCTATTGTATTTATCAAAATTAAAATTTCAATGTACTATACGATATTAATATTCATACGTACATGCGTTCTGTTCGAATATTTCGCATTCAACAGTCAAAATTTTCATACAAAGTTCCTCGATGTAGGATTTTAAAATTTATTGATTATTTTTTATTAGCTTTCCATAATTGTCATTCACAGGACCACAGAAAATTAATTTGTGAAATATTGTGTACAACATTTTTATACTCTCTTTACATGATTGTGATTTATGTTTAATCAAACATGTTTACAAAGGACCCGCATTCTGATTGATAATGATTTGAAATAGCAGTGTTCGAATACATAGACATCTGCACAATTTATGAGACTGGAAGTAAATAGAGAGCGTCTGTTAAATTTTATGAAAATTAATGAGAGTACATTCTCATTAATAAAATGAATATTCTAATTCAAATTGAATTTGAATAATAGTTTGAATTTAATTTGAATCTGAATGAGGATACGGTACTTGTTGGTTGTAACGGCAACCAAAAAGCGCCTAGAAAAAAATTCACCGATTTGGCAGTTTCAATCGGCAAACTATATAGCATGTGATTATAGAACTTGATTATATTTTTATAGTTTGGTGAAATATAGTTTGATTTTCTTGCCGTTTTTTTCGTCGCTGTTAAAACCGAATTGTACCGACGATACATTCTCCTTGTTTTATAAATATAGTGAGTAAATTCAACTAAACTCAATATGATGTTAATTGTGAGTTTTGATTTTTTTTTTTGTCAATTCAGTTTTTTGATATAAAAATGGGAAATGTAAAAAAATGTAATTGTATTTTGAATTAAAAAAAGTGCATCAAGTGAATTTATTTGCTAAATTGTAATTTCTAGCAGTGTAACGATGAAACATACTTTGAGGAAATCCAGTGGTATTTCTGAATACTAGATATGCTGATAAGGTTTAAGTATAATTTAAAAATTGTGTTTGAAATCTAAAGGAATCTGTCAAAAATTATTTTGCATTAATTTTTATAACATAAATAGAAAATGATTTACTATAAGCTTTTCTTTCAATTGGCTTGTTAATTGATTTTGTTGGAAATACTTTTATTAAATAGTATTCATTTAATTGCTATAAATTGTCTGATTGTTGAATCAGACACAATATATTCTTTTGGTACTATGGTATTGGTATATTTTGTCACACAATAATATTGATTATAAAGTATTAATTCTTCTAATATCCGCGAAATATTAATTAGTTATTTTTATAAATAAAAAGGGGAAAAGCGATTATAAATTACTTTCTTAAAAATTGAAAAGCGATCTATTAAGACATTAAACATTCTATTACATTAGACATTAAGGTAGAATTACATTAATATCGAAGAAATATCACATAGGAGAAAATGCTTGCTTTGATCAACGGAAACATTTTGCAATCTATAGGAATTCGTATGGATGAATTTATTAGTCTGAGATCCACATTCCAAATTCCGAAATGATCCAAACCGAAACAGATCACGATGAAGAAGAAGAAGCAAATAAAATACAGAAAAGTATATTATTCCTTCCAGACTACTAGCTCAAGAAATCAGTGCTGCTGTATCCCTTATCTTCTGAATGAGAACGTGTCCTAGCATCGTCTTTCAGTTCAAAGATTGGAAGGAGGGGGGGGGGAGGTAGGAAAGAAAGATAGCTGGGAGCAAAGGACGTGCGTGCAGGGATTCTGGGAGGCTGAGAGATGGAATTCATAGATATGGAATGAGGTACTTCTGTTATGGTCAGTAAATAAGACTGAAAAAGAACAAGATTCGTATGAGATGAGTTGCAATGGGAGATGATGCACTGTGCTTCAGTAATGTCATCTAAGAAGCTCTAAAAGTAATGGGAAGAATCGGTAGAGTACACCAGTAAAGGATATATTTCTTCTGATATATTGTCATTCACTTGTGGGGGCATGATTAATCTTGATTTTATATGTGCTAAGATTTCGTATATATAATTCAAGTGTGTCATCCGTTTTAGTCGTTTGGGATTAAATATGTTATGAATTTCTATTAGGACTGAAAATGCCATGGAAAATCGTCGCAGCTCAATTAGTAAAAAATGGTAGTAGAAACTAATATCTAATTTTTTCCATGTGAATATCTTTTTGTGTCATGAGTGAAGCAATTAAATATTATATTTATTCCTTCCATTAAGAAATTATTTCTAAAAAGTAAAAATGAAATCTACGATCGCAGATTTCCAGTTATCATGTGAGAACATTATTATTTTTAAGTCATTATTTGTCTTAATTAATTGAAGTCATCAATCAGTTTAAACCAGTTTGAAACAATGACGGGACTTCTCTATCGATCTCTCTATCTCTCTTTATATATATATATATATATATATATATATATATATATATATATATATATATATATATATATATATATATATATATATATATATATATATATATATATATATATATAAAGAGGATATATAATGATATTTTTTTAAACTTCCGTTTTCAATTTTTCTAGCTGGCAAACACATTTTTTGAGGTCGAAAGATTTTGAGATGAAATAACAGCTATGATGTTATAGTTCTACGTCAACTTTTTAAAAACGCATCTGCTGTCAAAGACGCATGCATAATAAAAAAGCAATACTAGTAAAAGCAGGTCAACCTTTCAAAAACGCATCTGCTTTCAAAGAAGTATACATAATAATAATACAATTCTGGTAAAAGCAGTTAAAAAAATAAATGCGATTAAGATATCATGATGGAAATTGCCATTTATACTTTATCCATTGCCGACGCGATTTCGAGCTTCAATATTCATTGCCTAGGTGATTTCGAGCTTCAAAATCTCCTAACCAAAACAACACAATTTTCTTACATGATAATAAACTTATGAATAAAAAAAATTATTATTGGCACTTTTTTAAACTGTATTATATGCTTGTATTTTGTAAGAGTTTTATTTAATAGTCAAATAATAAAAAAAAATTTTTAAGCTGCCATCTCGATTAAGAATTTGAAATTTTGAAGCCGGCTGTAATATAAAGAGTGCATAGCAGCAAATGTTGTTTTAAATTTAATATTGTATACCAGTTCAAAAAAAAAAAAGTACCTAAGTATCATGTTTCAGAATAAGAGATTTTGAAAGTAATTTTGGAACTCTCCTGAATTTGTCAGTAACTTTATTAATTTTTGTGTATGAATTATTGTTTAAAATAGAATCTATTATGCAGGATCCTCAAAAAAATCATTCCCATGATCTTTACATCACTATTTTGTCTTAAATGTGATAAGTAGGTTAATGTCTTATAACAGGAAATTTTCCTCCAATTCACAGAATGTCTTCAGAGACTAAAAAAAGTAAATAAAATAATAATGTGCAATCTGATTTTTGAAGCATTTTTATTTCTTAAAACAAAAACAAAAATGTCGTTTTATTTCAACATTAATTTTCCTGATAAATTGCATTTTATTATGTATTTAATTTATTTTATATATATTGTCAGTTCGAAATAATTTAGAGAAATTATTTTTTTTCAAATTTGTGAGCAAATTATTACTGTTATTAACCGTATTATTTATTAAAAGTATTAATATCATAAATTTATCATAATAGACTTTTGATTCAGCAAATATAATATGCATGCATATTTTCTATAGTTCTAAATCAGTTTGTGGATTGCAGAGAAATTTGCTGATATAAATTATCAGGTTGATTACAAAGAATTAAAAAAAAATCTGATTTAATTATCCTATGCTAAATTTGATCAATTAATCATGAATTTCTTATACTATACTTTATTTTCCAAAGGCATTTTATGTTCATATTTTCAATAGTTTTAATTATTCTAATTACGTTTCGGATTTGCATGTATGTATAAATATTTTCACAGAGAGCTTATATATTTAAGTCTCTTAGAAGTTTAATATTCCTCAAATGTGAATATTTGTATTCTAACACAGATAGTTTCCCTTGTTGTGCCGATAAATATTTTGCGCGGAATAAACAATATCTATTTTCTCCTGATATACAACAACAACAACCATTTCATGCATGACGATCTATCCACTAACTATGTCATTAATATATATTATTGTGCATCGCATGTAACATGATAAAGACCACGTGATGAATGGTGACGATAATGCTTCGTCGTACCATCTTGCAGGTGGAAGCAAACTACCATATGGAGATCGTCAATCAATAGATCAGCGTGGAATTGTTCGTATCCACAACGTGCGAAAGGAAGATGAGGGAATCTATCGGTGTGTAGCAACCAATGGAAGAGGGGAAAAGGCTGAAAGACCCCTTGTTCTAAAAGTTGTCAGTAAGTATCATATTACTCATCGAAAAAGAATCTATTTTACATTAATAAAGTATCTTGATTTTAGAATTTTAAATCTGTTTATTATCATTTAGTCATTAGTCAGTATTTAGTCTTAACAGTTTTGTGCTTAAATGTTTTTATATAAATTTGAACAAAAAAATGTATGTAGTATTCATTATTATTTTTTCTTTATATTTCTCAATGTTAATTCCTGTTTTTTTTAGTTATTTTAGATATGAAACTTTATGCATATTTTTAATAAAATATTTCTTTAGGAAAAAGTGTTTTAATTTATGGAAATAGAGAGGAGCATTTTAATTTATGTTATAAACTGAAAATTTTCTTATTTCTCTTAAGTGAAAAGAAAACCAATTCATTTTTGTGGTTCTAGTATGAAACGGAATTTCGTAAGTTAGTTCTAAGAAATAACTGGTAATGCTTTACTTTTCAAACGATGTAAGAAATTGAATTTTAGTTTCCAATCTTAAAGAAAGCCTTTTAAATATGGACAAATACGTAAAATATCTCTAAAAATGTTCATTTATTGTTGAAATATAATTTTCTGTATTATATGATATATAAATGTTCTTTTTCATATAAAATTTGATATAATTTATGCCAGTATCCACTTATTGCAATTTTCGAGATTCGTTATATTTTTCCATTTCTTAGGAATTGCATATTGAATAGTTCTAAAAATTTTCAAACATGATCTTTAAAAAGACAATATGAATTTTAAATATTGTTTTTTTTCCTCTATGGGGCATATTTTTTTAACACTCATTTATTTCATAATACCTACTGAATTAGTAGCACAATACATTTAAATATTATTTCCCCTTAGAATAACAAGAAAAGAAATAAATAGAAATTAAAATTCGTTTAAATTATATGCCTGTTTTTATCACATTTAACATTGTATTTTATCTTCAAGTACGAAATAATTTAGCTGCACATCCGCTTTTTAAGAAACTTTTGATTCCTATTTCTTTTGAATTTGAGAAAATATAGATATAAGACATATAGTTGCAGTCTTTAAAAGTATGTTCATAGATACTTATACAAAAAACTATGGAATCAAGTAAAATGAATTAATACTTCTTTATATTATCGTAGTCACTATATCTACTTGACAGACGATAGGTTTTATATAAATTCTAATGGAACTTATTGCTATCATATGAATAAAGACTTGCATTATTTGATAACAACAATGTTAGGTATATGAAACTTTTAAATTCTCATACTTGATTTATATTGAGTCCGTATATTATCTTTCTTTTCGAATGCTGGTGATATCATAAAAATTTCGATTGGAATGGTTCATGTGTCTACACATGATCTGTTACCTGAAACCCAGTAATAATATTCATGCTGTCCTAAAAACTTGCTACAATATAAAGAAAAGCTGAACAAGCAATGCTGAACCATTAGTATGTGCTTTTATAAATAAGCAGGATAATCATATGTAAACACCCATTGCAAATAGGAATGCTAAGTACTCTCTGTGTTTCAGAAGGCATTTTACTTCCAAAGTAATACAGCATGTTGCAGAATATTTTACATTATTTTTATTAAATATTCAACAATATTATACAATATTGAGAATATTGTTTAATATCATATGATGTATAATATATGTGTGCTGCTAGGGTTACATGGCATTTCTCACTACGAACGGGATTAATTGGAGGTAAAACCACTTGTATACATAGACTAATTACAAATGTTAAATTTCTACAGTTGAATCGAATCGCTTATGATCAACTCAAGTGGTTTAATATCTTCTTTATATGTTGTTTTAGCATATTGTTATAAAATAATGGTTTGTATCTCTCAAATTTTCGCTTGATATAATCTTGATTTCTGCTCTTAAATACTTTAAAAATGATTTATTATTTTGATTAAATTATTAGCACGTCTCTATTGTAAATATCATGTAAAATTCAAATTAATGTTAAAAAAATTATATAATAGTATTTGTAAGAACTTTCCATTATTTTATACAGCATTTAAATGTTAGTAATATTTGTTGAAAATTACAAGGCATCCAATGTCTCCGACAAATATTGACATACATTTTACAAATAGTTTTCAGATTAACGTTGGATTAATCTGGGTGCTGCTTCTTACAGATATAATAATAAAAAAAATATTATTTTTTGCACAAAACTCCATAATTGTTTTTTCGCTTCTTAGCATAATTATTGTAGATAATTTATCATGTGTATTTTTTCGTTTTCATATTCTGCCTGTAGAAAAAAATATGTAATTAGCAACATCACGGAAGATGCATGTTTTTATGGTAATTAAATATTAAGATGGAAAGTTGTTAAATTAATGAGTAATAGTTAAAACAATACAGAAAAAAAAATCAAAAAAAAATTCTACATATTTTTGAATTTCCACTGAATGATATTAATTTTAAAATGTAAGCAAATCCTACTTAAAAAAAATCTGAAAAGAAATAAAACGATAGTTTCCCAATCTAAGATTTTTTTTTAAACGGGCTAGAATGAATTATATAAATTGACATATTAGAAGATTCATATTGATGATTTTCAGCAAATTGTTTCTAAGAAAAGATAAAAAAAACCTGTTAATAAAAATGATAATTATCTTATTATAATTTCGGTAATGTTTTTTATTAAAAAGGCACTGAACATAGATCGACCTCTAAACAGAAACATCGTAAAATAATAGTTTCCAGATTAGTAAGAAATAGTTTTTTTTCACGAATTGCCAAAAATCTTAGTCTCGAATCTGTATTTTTAGAATGTATAAATTTGTCTGCGTTTTTTTTTTTTTAAGTTAAAGAAAAGACTGGATCGAATGATTCAAATATTTATCCTCATAAACAATAACATTTGTCCATCTTTCGTTGAACAAACGTATTTCGCTTAAAGAAACTTTGTTTCTTTATATGCAATCCAGTTAAAGATTTAATTTTTGTTATATACGTGAAAATTGAAACTATTTTCACGAAGTGTTATCTGCAGGCAGTGAAACAGATCTTCGTTAGGAAGAGCAACATATTACGAATACAGCAAATGGCGCAACACACACAAGTTAAATTATTTCAAAATTTATTTCACTGATCTGGCAACATGTTTGTAGCACTGTCATATTAGGAAAAAAAAATATTTTTTGCAATATTCTGGTTTTTCCTTCTGTTTCACTGATCGTTCAACTTGATCAAATGATGTATCTGTATTGACTTCAAACTTTCAAAAAGCCTAGACCACTCTTTGTAGCTTTTATTCGATAGTGAATGTTATCCATGAAGGTTCAACAGTAAATGAAGTGTTTCTGCTGCTGTTTTCTTTGCAATGAAATGATTTTATGTTAAATGATTTTCTACTAGTGTTGCCTGTTTAGCACAAAACTCGACATGCTTTTTTATATGTGATATCAACCAGAGGTCGCACACTAATTTTCAAAGATAATTGACAAGTTTTTCAAATATAACATTACCGATTTACTTTCAATAATGCAATATTACTAATGTTATCTATTAAAAATGGGTGGAATGCTATTGTATTTCTTTATTTTCAATATAAGACATACAATGAATCTGTACATGGAATCTGTAATTATCTGATTAATACTATTGGAATCTTCAAAACATTTACATAGTTATTACTGGAATATTGGCAATACCATCATTGTATTGCCAATTCATTTGCTAAGGCATTCATATCGTACAATAGCCGAAATTTTACTATTCTATTACATTTTAAAAAGTAACACAGTTTGAGAGAAAATTGCATTTTTCAAAATGTTTGTAAAATTTTCTTAAAGGTTCATTTATAGATGAAAATTCCCGTTTAGTTTGATATTTCTAGTACATATATAATGTAGCTTATTCAAACCGAAAGCAAAATCAAACTATTCAATAATTTTGAATTACTTCTAATGTCGAGATATATCTGACATTTTCCTGCTGAAACATCTCTGTTAAATATATAAATAGATAAGTTTTATGGCTGTTTTTAGAAAACTAATCTTGGCTTATTGTTTAAATCGGATTTTAAAAGCTATTATAAATTTCGCCATTGACATCATTTTATCAGCACTCTTAAAATTTGACAAATTATTTAAAAAATTTCTAGGCATTGTTATATATTTCATTTTTATCATCAAAGTCTCCAAACTCGTTGCCAAGGCTCCAGATTATTGACCTGGCATCCATTCAAAATTCGTTAAAATTGCAGTGTCTCTTTTCCATACCATGCCACTAACAATGCAGGGAAGCAAATTACAGAATGTAAAAATTCACAAAATATATTATACTGTGGTCAAAAAAGCTAACAAAATAATAATTTATTTCTACTGACTGAAAAAAAATTACTTTCATGCTTAAAAAAATAGTTCTTCGATGTATTCAAATTTTAAGGAACATTTTAAAGAAAATAATGACGCAGTTAATTTAATAGAGAACTTTTGTGCTCATAATGTAGAAACCATAAGCGCTTAAAAATTTTTGAAACTAAGAAATAGACGCAGTAAAGCTCTTCTAAAGGAATAAACCGGAGAGGAAATAGAAAACGATGTTTTTATTTAAGTGATTACCGTGGCAATACTTAACACTTTTTTTTCTTCGAAGTCCACCAAAAGAGCTTTTGTATATAAGTGCCAAATATTTTTCTTCTCCATTTTTTTTCACTTACATGATGGTTCCTAACCATTTCTGACTGAATCAGAAAAAAGAGAGTAAAATCATCTCTGATATGGTGAAAGAACAAAAATGTGGAAAAAAAATGTAACAAATAAAATGATTTCGCCTGGGAATAAGACGAAAAGCCATGCACTAAATTTTATCCTTTTGTTTTTATACGTGAGAAGTATTGTTGGCTTGAAAAAAAATCTGTAAGAAATCGCTTCAAGGAATACAATCGGGATTTTGCGGTTCTTTTAGAAGCCTTTTAAGAGAAAAATGTCAAATATAATTTTATATATATATATATATATATATATATATATATATATATATATATATATATATATATATATATATATATATAATATTACTATGATTCGCTTTGAGAGAAATTCTTTTTAAAATGAAACGTCTGTATTAATTTTATGAAAAATTATATTAATATTTATCTAATATCAATAATATGATCTTATCAAATAAAATTTATCCAAGTTAAAGGCATAAAACTTTTTCTAATGTGTTCTAATTTATTCCAGTTTTTTAAAATCAATGTGGAAATACAGTGGTGGCCAAAATTGTGGACACTTTTGAAAATCGTTATGTTTTCTAATTTTGTTTGCTTATAGAAAATGTTACATTTCAAAAAATGCAAACTCTTACATATCATTTTAAAGAGAATTTAATGCTGATTTCAATACAAAAATAAAATTAAAATATTTTCAATACAAAAAGTTATTCTTACTTAAATCTAAATAACAAACACAGTGATGAAGTGGATTGTATTTTCTTACTTTCCTGTTCCAATCACTTTTCTTATTCTGGGAAATAATAAAATTTTAATAACTGCCATAAAAAGATGGCATCATGTTTAAAGTTAGAACAGGTCATTATTGTGCTTTTTTTTCTATAGAATAAAGACTGTTTTTTTATGTAATGAAATCACAGATAAGAAATTTTGTTAAGCTTTTTAATATTTAGTAGGAATTGTTCTAAATTGTTATAATATTTAGTCATGAAGCAATGCCATAAAAAAAAAAGAATATAATGGACACATAGAAAGAGAACTAAAATTATTGTGTTACATAAATGTGGTCTTTCCAAAGCTGAAATTGCAAAACAGGTGGGTGGTTCAGTAACTACATATGACGTTCGAAAGTATTGTTTACGATACCAGGAGACAAATTTAATAAGAAACAAAGCAGGAAATGGCTGGAAAAGGTACACCACATCTGTTCATGACAGAAGAATAAAGAGACTATGCCTCCATGATCGAAAACTGTCATCAGCGGCCATTAGAAGTGAATTTAATGATGCTGGAATTTATGTCAGTTCAAGAAAAATCAGGAGATGATTATTAGATGTTTGACTAAGTGGGAGAATTCAACGAAAAAATTTACAGCAAATTACAGTGAGAAAAAGAACCCATTAATTGGCCAGATGATCAGTGGTTACAAGTTATACGGAATGATGAAACAAAAATATTGTTATTTGGTAGCGATGGCGAAATTAGGTAAGACATAGAATAAGCGAAAAACTACATCCTTACTGCATTCAGGCAACTATGAAGAACTCACTTAGTGTAATGATTTGATCATACATGTCAGCAGACGGTATTGGTCTCTTTCCTGTTATCGATGGGACATTAAATGCAAGAAAATATATTGACACTATTCTAGAGCCAAAACTTACACATTCCATCAGTGATCTCATCCCCAACAATGCATGATTTATTTTTCAGCAGGATTCAGCTCCTTGTCATAAAGCAAAAATATCGAAAGTGTGATGTAGTACAAATAGCATTGAATTGCTATCATGGCCAGGAAACAGTCCTAAACTCAAAGTTATTGAGAACTTATGGGACCGTTTGAAAACTCTTATATATATGAAGCGTTCATCAAATAAAAGTGGATTAATTGAGTCTATAATTGTTTCCTGGCATCAAACAATAAAATTAAGAGATTAAAACTGTCGTCAGCTCAATGAAACTTCAGTATGAAGCTGTAATAAAAAAAAATAAAAGCTACCTTTCTAAGCGCTGATAACTCACTGCAGTCATCAGCATCTAATGTATCTCGATAATTATTGCCTCTCAACTTTTTTGTATTGTAAATATTTGAATTTTGTTTTTGGTATTTAAGGCAGCATTAAATTGCCTTTAAATGATATGCAAGTGTTTCCATTTTGTTAAACTTTACAATTTTTATAAGCATACAAATTTAGAAAACATTAAAATTTTCAAAAGTGTCCAGAATTTTGGCCACCACTGTAAATGTACTTTTGAGGTGTGAAATAATAATTGTAGATAATTCATTAATCTAATTAAATATGAATGAACAAAAAAAAATTAAAGTGAACTTATAATGAAAATTTAAATTTCCTTGCAACCAGTGGAAAATATAAATCAAATAATGTTAAATGAATTGTAAAGGCACATCTAAAAATTAATTTGACATTATGAAGAATTTTCTATTCAAAGTATTCCAGCGATAAAAGAGTAACAAATTATGAATTATACCATATAATACAGACATAATATTAATAGAGGCAAGCTGACAAGTGTATAGTAATTCTTTATAAAAACTTAAGAAGTTGACTTTTAAAGTTGATTTTCATATTCTGTCATATAATAAGCTCAGGAACTGTTGAACTAGCTTGAAATTTTAGGGGCAGGAAATTTTTGTTTAAAGTTGAAGTTTGTGGAAAAGGTATTAAAATATCTTAATATATATCTTCGGAAATAGTTTTGCAATGCATGATGATCAGAAATTGTTAATAGAACTGAGGTATTGAAGAAATTCTTAAATCGATAGTCATTTATTGAATGCAATCAGAATTGGATCTCTAATTTCATATTTTTGTCACTTTTTTCTTAAGTACAAAACGCATTTCAAAAATAAGTTATTTCTCATACTGGTTATAAATTTTCAAAGTGAACTAATTACGAAAAATCTTTTCGATGAATAAAATACATCTAAATTAGAATAATACAGAATACCTAATACAAAAAAAAAGGATTTCATGATTGTAAAACAGATTAAAAAATAAAATTGTTTTCGTTTCAAATATTATTTATTAGTAATTACATTAGTAATTTCATTTGTACAGTGAGTGTCTAAAAGAACTAAACTAACTCACCAAAGAATTTTTGCAGTGTTGATAGTATGATATTATGAATGAAAAATATGCAGACGTATAAATTATATGGCATTTCAAAACTTTAAGTACTTTATAGATAATATGCATAACATTTCGTAGGGAATTTTTTTTAATCAAGAAAATGAGGAGACAAAGAAATTTAAGGTTATTTCTTCTTGCTGAAATTTTATTGTAATTTTCCAGTGCAAAAATGCAATTATTTTCAATTTAAATTGTTTTTAGCAAAGAAAAAGAAAAAAAAACTATATCATGATCATCAAAAGGATGCTGCGTAAGATCTCTAACTAATTTTTTTAAAACCTCAACTCCAGGAACATGAAAAAAAATACAGATAATATCTACCAAGAATCTAGAAAAGATTTAAAAATTCCCTATTTTAATATCCATAAAAAAAATTCCATTAAATTAATAGGGAATATATATTTTTATACTGCAATAAATTTCGTTAGATTCGGTTTTAGATTATTCTATGTTCTATCGCAAAATCTTTTTAATTACATTAGACTTTTATTATTTTTTTTTTTTTTTCGGATTAATTCAGCTTTTTCGTACTTTGCAAAAAATATATTATATTTAAACTTTTTTTTCAAAAATAAAATTGTTAGGAATAAAATTGCAGTAATGATATTTCTTGCAAGCAGACATGTCCTGCATTATTTATCAATCTAATTATTACTTATCTTAAATATTTATTTCCTTTTTATAATATAGTTTCCATTAAATCAAAAAATAATACTATTTTTTTTTTGTTTTCATTGATCTTAACGGTATAATGCAAATATTCAATTACTTGGAATTCAGCTGCGATTAAATGATGTAACAAGTACATCGTTGCTATTTTTTTTAATATAAAACATTTCCTTGATACTGTCTTGTTAATTTATATTAGTATTTCCACCATTTCCCATATTTTAATGTGATGTGGTGTAATGTATTTTTAATGCAAATATCTATCAAGTTTAAATTTTAAATTAGTATTAAAAATATAATTATATGAAACTTATGATAAAAGGCATAAATTTTGTTTAAAATGTATTCCATTCTTTACAGATCAATTAAACAACATGATTTTTTTTATGTGAAATGTTTCGTATTTAGTTGGAAGGTCAAAAATGAAAGATAATAAAGAATTATTCAGAAACTAATTCATGAAAAACTAATGACTCTACCATGACAAAGAAAATCAATTATGGCTTGATAATATATAATTTTCAAAGGAAATCATTTACATATAAAAGCAATAAAAGAAAATTTCTGATTTTATTTGGAGTAATATACGTTTATTTGGGGTTTTGATATATGTATGGAACGAAAAACAAAAGAATATACTCAGTGTCTCATCTGCTAACGTTTCAAGATTTCGCCTTTCCTATTTTATTTCCATTTGATTCTTTTTAATAATCTTACTCTGAAACGAACAGTAGAATAAAAAGAAAAATATATATATAACAAAATATTACCTTGAAACTATCTTGCTAATTAATATTATTATTTCCATCTTTTTCCAAATTTTTAAATGCAATATTATGTATTTTTAATGCAAATATCTATCAAGTTTTAAATTTTAAATTCGTTTTATACAATAATTATATGGAACTTATGATAAAACATATTCAAAAAACATCCCTTAGAGATGAATTAAAGAATATAATTATCTTTTGTGAAGCGCCGTATTTAGTTGAGGGATTAAAAACGAAAGCTTATATAGAATTCCTCAGAAATTCATTCATATAAAACTAATGGGCTTTCCATGAGAAGGAAAACCAATTATTGCTTGATAATACTTTTCCAAGAAAATCATTCACAAATAAAATTAACAAAAGAAAGCTTGAAACCTTATTTGCAGTAATAATAAACCATTATATAGGTTCATTATTACTTCAAATAAAGTCTATTATTGCCTAGGGTATTATTGCGTTTTTTATACGTATGTAATGGTGGAATAATAAAAGGATATACTCAATGTCTCATCTGTGGCCCTTTCTAGATTCCGCCTTTCTTCTTTTATTTCTGTCTGTTTCTTTTTAATAATCTTAGTCTAAAACGGAACAGTAGAATGAAAATAAAAAGAATCAAATTTCGCGTCGCTTTGAAAAAGTTCTTATTACAATCCATAACTCTTTTCTTATTTTAAAATTCAATGTATTCCAAAGTTGCTTTACAATTCAATATGTCTAAAAGAGTTTGGTTTGAAGAAAATAAAATCTTCAAATAAAAGCCACGGTGAATAAAACGCATGGAAAACGTTAGCTCTACTTCGTGAAAAAACGCTGCATCTATAAAGATATTTGCCAAAGTGTTTCCTTACCCATATCATATTTCCTGCCTTTGAAAAAGAAATGCTTACTAACATCCCCTATACCTTCTCCCACATACATTCAGACATAAAGTCTCCGCAAAAGAAATGTTTCTTTTATCATTACTATTTTTCGGAAAGGGCATTTGTCCGGAAAAGCAACAGCGCCGCTGCCGCAATATCCACGAACCATTCGAAGAAAACGGTTCACGATCTGGTGCGGAATAATACGAAACTCTCCAGAACCAGTTTTGCGCCTCGCAAAGAATATGTTATCGAAAACCAATAGTCCCCTTCTAGATCCATACAGAGATGTTCTTACTGCAGAGTCGCTCTCTTCCACACTAAATCAGATGAATTCCGGATACAGGAAGACGCGAACACAACTGAACTTATTAAAGCGTGGAAAATGTTGCAGCTTTTTCCTTTCTTTTTTTTTTAAAAAAAAAAGGAATTGAAATACAATACGACATGACGGTTTGGTTAGAGGAAATAGATGTTGGTTCCTTGCTGAAGCAATTATTTTTAAAATTTCATTAGATATATTGTGAAACTGTCAGTTTTGTGTTCAAATTTTAATGAGTAGTTTTCATTATTTTGAATGAAGTAATGTTTCCTTTCCATTCAGATATATTGAGTTTCATTGCTTATTGTATAAATGATATCACAAAATTGAAATTTAAGTTTTATAAATTTTCATGGAAACGTGATATTTATCGCTTAGTGTTATTAGTTCATACTAACTTTTCATATCATATTTCCTATCATATAAGATGGATTTTTCTGCAATTCTCAAAATAAATAATTGGACTTTGCATTAAAATGTTTCATTTTTGTAGAAAGATGTAGAGAAAGAGAAAATAGTTTGTATAAAGAAGTATTTTTGCTACGCTCAAACGTTTTTTGAATAACTAAAATTGTCTATGAAGTAAGAATTACTTCAAATAAATGATGAGTATACATGTAACTTTATTCCAATTGTTCAATTTGCAGGTACTATAAAATGTTAGAAAAAAGATAATTTATGATTAAAATCATGCAATTATAGAACACTCATTCATTGAATTCTTGAATCACTAGTAAATTAACAAACATTTACAAAAATATACTACCAATTTTAACATTCAAATATCAAATTCAAATTCAAATTTCTTGTTTTTCTAAAATTTTCTAGCAAACAATTTACATTTAGACAAATTGTTAACTTTGTTATTGAATTTCATAAATTGTTGGGTAGATATGTATATAAATTGATAGAACTCTCCTTAATCATTTTGCAAAATTAATCCTTACTTATTTTCAATTGAAAATAAAAATGTAGTTCTGAGTCAGATTTTTATTTTCATCAGTTAGGAAGCAAGCATCAAAAGTACAAATTTGATTTTCTGATACTATTAACCGTACATGCAAATGATTAATCGCCAGAATTCTCGCCAAGAATCCCACGACCGATTCAATTTAATGAAAATGCTAAATTCCTGTTCAAGTAAAGTTTCTGTAATTATTTTTAGCCAATACGTTCTCTAGGAGGGAGTCATTATAAGACGTTCTCAGGAATAACATTTATATTAGAGAGTATGCGAGAAAGTTTGTAGAGACCACTCCCATTGGTTTTGTTGTGAAATGTAATGAGAAATATTTTCAATAATAAAATCAGATAGTCTTAAATAGTACTATTTAAATAATATGAATATTACTTCTTCGAAAATAAATATCGTCTCAAAATAATAAACATTTATACATACTTTTCATTAATATATAATCTCATAAAGTTAAACATAAGAAATAGTTTAAACATAATATGTTATGAAGAAAATTCCTTTTACACGTAATTGTAAAAGTATATCAAAAGATTGATCTTTCTTATATAATATTTTTCCTATTATATAAAAAAATATTTCCTTTCATCCATTCGATATACTGTATTTAATTCATTCCTAATAAGTTCCGATTAGGTATTCCACTCACAAATACATTCAATGCATTATGAAACTGACAGAAAATCCAAGAAACATTGCGTGATCTGCTTAAAAAAACAAACAAGAAACACATTTCATTGGATGAGAGAGAACAAGTAACACTGGACAAGGTTGTGCAATTCTTTAGAAAAGAGGGAGCTTTCAAGAATAAGTTGTATTTGTAAGCAAATTTTTATATTTGCATAAAGTAGAGGAAAATTTACGACTTCACAGAAAGAGGATATTAAAAATACGCAGTACTTGCAGTTCATGAGATGGAAATGCAACTCGTTGGGCGTAAATAAAACTTCAAGTATATTAAATTAGTGCAGGAGCTTTGTTCATATTCAATTTTATCACATACAAAAATAGAGTTACATTTTAACATTTTCTACTTTTCTCGGCTCTTTTTTTTTTTGCGCTTTTACTAAATCCTTTTCTTTCTCCTTTCTTTAAAATTTACTTTTTATTAGGAATTTATCATTAAAAATGTGTTTTTCAAACAATGAAAAAATTTTCAAACTATATATTCATTTGCTGAAGAATTTATCCAGTATCTACGCCAAATGTAAATAGAAGAAAATGTTTTTTGTAATATGCAAGAAAGATTTCTCTTCCCCAGTAGCACACGTATATTGCAAAATATTATACGATATTAAACAATATTCGTAATACTGAATAATATTGTTGCATATTTAATAATATAAAATCTTACAATATTGTAAAATGTTGCACAAAATTCTGTGCCCCCTGGTCTTGGCCTGAAAATTTGTTTACAAATATATTTTTAAAACGGGAGAACTAACATTTGGAATTAGTAAGCAGCATAATTTTTGATAAACACTATTTCAGTTGCTGAGATCGCAAATTAATTTAAGAATATAATGCTTCTTCATAAAGTATCTAAATTTATTTTTAAATGTTTTTTTTATTTATATTCCTTCAAAATATTATATATTTTCTTTCTAATTCATAAAAAAATTATAAGTTTTCTTCGTTTGTGTATTTTCAGTTACCATGAATTATTTCCAGAAATTGTTGCATTAATAATTAGTTAACAATCAAAAAAGTTATTTGGAAATATTTGTATCTTCAAGAAATTGATTTTTCAGTTTCAGTCTAATAAAATGGGGGAGGTGTATTTTACTGATTAAAGAAATGTATAATTTGTATAGGTTTGAATTGACATTTATAAATTAGTATTTAACATTGAATTTAACAGCAGAACATTGATCTAACTTTTTCTCGAAACACGTTTTTAATATCAAATCTTTGCACTTATAGAATGTATTTTATGTTGTTGTTTCTTATCCCCTTTGGATTGAACACAAAGTCCGAGAGATCGAATCGCATGATAAGATTGTAAACTGACTCCCCCTCTTTCACCAGTTGCCTCGCAGAAGCGCCAATAGATTCAATGATATGAGGGGGAGAGCGTCAACCGAGCAGTGGCAATGGGTATACATCTTTTGGCCTCTGATGAAGAAAATTCTTTTTGTATGGCCGGACCTTAGCCTACATAAGAGCGTTTGAACACTCCTTGAGCTAGTGCACGTCAGAGATTAGCCTGGACACCTACAGACATACCAATCATGCTCTGGGGGAATCCTCCTTTTCGTCTTTGTTTTTAGTTTAAACAAGGCATGGATCTCTGCTACCTACAATCTAGAAGAAGGGGGGGGGGTATTGGGACTTAGGCTTCCTTTCTTGCCCAGAGCGTCTTCAATTTCATTTCCGTGGATGCCCACATGAGAAGGGATCCACTGTATTCTCACTGACCCGGTCCTTACGAATGTAGTTAATTTGAAGATAATGCTTTGACTCAACTTATCTTGAATGTGTTGCCAGTCCTTTAAATATTGTATTGAGCTCTTGCTGTCTGTGAGGATACAAATTTGGGAATGAACTGTCTCCAAGGCGAGGTCCACAAACTTTGATAATAGCAAGAAATTCAGATCGAAAGTTTGAGCTATGGTTTGGGTCTTCCACTTCTCCCAGATTCCATTTTCCTTCCATCAGTGTAGATTTTCAAGGCTTGATCTGGGATATCACCAATGACCTCGAGGTCCAGCTGGCATAACAACTCTGGATGTTCGCTGTGCTTTGTAAGCTTAATTATCAAGTCTCAGTTAAAAACAATATTATCAAACAAAATAGTAAATTTGAGTCCATTGATTAAATAGTAAATTGAGTAAATAGTCCATTTGAGCAAAAGGAGTACGTGGCTCAACATCCCTATTCGCCAAACCCTCTCTCCACATCAAACCAAGAGGAGTGTCTTTTTTCAGCCTGTGATTGCTCGCCCAGTTTAGTCAGAAATTTGAGGTCATTTTATGAGGAGCAAACCTTTTATGTTTGGTCAAGTACTTTACCAAATCTGCGTATCTTCGCAGAGATAATGTCTGAAGGTCGGCTTCGTTTAATACAATTTCATTTGGGCAACAGTGTCTGAGGCTAGTGATGAGTCAGGATGCACTTATCTGTATTCTCTCTAGTTTTTTTGTTAGATCGTGCAGCTAATTGATAAATCTGATACCCGTTTTCAAGAATAGGTCGGATAAGAGTGGCGTAAGTAATTTGAAGAGTTTTAGTATCTGCACACCAATCCCTGCCGGAGATATATTTTAAAATATGGAGGCGCTTTCTACTCTTTTCAGCAAATCGATTGATATGTTTGATGCTGTTTACTTCTGTATCCAAGTAAGTAGGTGCCTTGGTAGTTTCAAGAATGTATTCCTTCAAAAAAAAAAAAAAAGTTGAAAATGTGAAGAGACGGCTTAAGGATTTGGTGGTGTTGAAATTTAATTTGTATTCCTCTGCAAAACACTATATCCTCACCAAGGTATTATTGAGGGAATTTTCCAAATGGGTCAAATCTTTATAATGATTCCAGATAACAACATATCCTAACGACTATATATCCTATATAAACAACGCAACCTTTGCCAACCCAGCCATAAATAGTATGTATTGTATTCATTACAATAGTATAATATTTTATACAAAAATATTAAAAAGCTATATTCATCCCTTAAAGATACATTTTCTATGCAATAATATTAATATTTAGGGGCATTAATCATGCAAAATACCATATATATTTTAAAATTTTCAAGTTACACGAGATTCTTTATTTTTGCAACTTTTTATTTTAACATATTAAAATGAAAATAAGTTCACTATAATTAACAAACCTATATACATAAGTTAAGCTAATTTTGGAGTGTTTTCACTCAGAATTATATTTTCTGAACTTACCGATTTGTAGTTAAAACATGGAAAATATCACGTCACAACACATTTTCGATTTTCCATTAAAAAAATTATTGAAGAAACAGAATTTTCTACTGTTTTATAATCATTCGCTTTACATATCTTACATCAGATTTTAAATTTTAGATTTGGAAAACTCATATATATTTACATTTGGAATTTTGGCAGTTTTCATTTTGATAAAATCCCAATTCTTTTAAATTATTTTTTTGTTTCCTAACTCATATCATCAGTTACTATAAGTTGCAATAATAGACATCAAGTATGAAAAATGGATTCGCATAATAAAATTAAAACATATTTTTAATTAAATATATTTTATTTCATTCTTATTGATTAAAAAAAAACTCTTGGAAAATTTATTATTTTCCAAAAGTAAAGGATAAGAGTAAAATTGTAATGATAACTAAATTTAAATACATACCTTAAAAATAATCAACTTATAAAGTTTTCCCGGCTGCAATGAACTCCCATGCAATAGAAATAATTTTGTGTTCTCTGCAAAACAGCAGCCGAAAAAAATATTTTTACATAGTAATTAAATCTTATATTTGCTACTAATTGTGCATTTCGAATTCAAAAGTTTATTTAAGAATAATTTTTTGAATACATCTACTATTAGAATCTTCAATAAACATTTTTAAAACTAGCTTCGCATTTGAATATTTAAAAAGTCAACACATATCTTGTGGAAATCTCTAAATTGGCTGATTTTAAAAATGCAACAATATTTGCATAAAGCTTTGCTCTTATTTTTCAATAATTCTTTCTGTATTTACTAATTAAATTCAAAAGCATTTGTTTTTCAAATAGTATATTGTGACAGAAAAGTTCTATTTTTGTATACTTTAAAAATATTTAACAAACAATCATTTTTATCCAAAATTGAAAAATAATGCAGTAAATATTCAACACCATAAACCAGAAGATAAAATAATGAGTTGAAAATAATTGGCTAATTAGTGTAAGTAAAAGACATGTTTGAAATATTAACATAATAGTTAAATGTAATTGGTTAGTTAGTGTAAGTTAAAGGAATACTTGAGACATAAATAAATGAATGTAATAGTTAAAAACATAATTGCATGGATTTTCTACTATAAGTTCGAAAGTTTTTATTAAAATTTAAAATGTTAAGTTAATTAACAAACTTTTATGCCTGTTTCCAAGTAAGTATCTTTTTCAGTTGCAGAAATGCCAAATAGTTGTAAAATAAATCCAGAATTCTTTTAACAAATGAAATCATGGTTGTCTACAACAAAAATGCTAATAATTAACAGTATACTCATTATATCGCTTCATCAAAATAAGTGGTATGATTTCTATGCCGTATTTTTACAGACATATAGTAAACAGCTCCACGTAATAAACATTTACTCTCTTCATACATGAATTAACATCATGCTATTAGTAATTCTATTTGAAAATAGAAAATTTAAGTCTCCTTGTCTCATATTAAATTTCATAAAATTCATTTTGAAGAGATGTACCTGGATAGAAACCGTCTGCTTCAAACTTTATTTAAAATTAGTACACCTGACAAGTTACAATAACGAGAATGCCTAGATTAAAAATGTTATATCTTACTTTCATTAGTTAATTATACAAATAATTATATTTCATTTATTTACACAAATATTATATTTCAAAGTCAGTACAGTAATTTATAAAACCCCATTAATGTCAAAAAGAAATTTAAAAGAAAGATTTATTAACTCATAGACGAAAAACCCTCAAATGTTATTCAGAAATATTATTAATTGGAATTAAAGAGTGATATTTAAATAGGACATTCTTGTCAGAATATTATAGCACATATATAAAAATTTTGTGAACTTGAAATGTATAGGTTGTATTATTCTAAATTATCAACTATTTTAAAGATTAATATTTATCGCAATTATCGCATCATCAGAGGTAGTATATATCAATCAATAATTATTGCTAATAGGGCGTTTTAAGACGTTCGAACTTCTGGGATAATTTTTATATATTAAACATATATTAATAATAATAATAATAATATATATATATATATTCCCAACTATGCGCAGTTACATTTACTTACTACATAAATATCTTTCCTTTTTTCTTTGTAATTAATTGTGTAATCACAGAAAATCAGAATCGAATCTTGTTCAAATTTAAACAATTATAATAATTAAAATTTATATCAGATGAAATTTATAAATACTGCATTGAAAACAGGAAGTTAGTGTTGAAATATTCATTTTCTATATTACACTAAAAAACTCGGAAATTCTTTAATCATATTTTAATTTTTATAATATTCATAGTCTATGATGAATGCATGCATTCAAGCCTTAAAGAAAAAATGTAAGCACATTACCTTTTGAAAAGTAATCCCCTTCGGCGAGAGAGATATAAATATCAATATTTTATTTATAATTAAAACCAAATCAAGAATAAAAATGAAACCTTTTATCACATATTTGTAGCATTGTGTTTTCTCCATGCTGTTTTGAATATTTAATATTAAATGTAACAGATATGATATATTAAAACCTAATAAGTCATGACAATAAATTAAGTTGAAATTTTCTCAATAGTCTGCTTTAAGAATATTTTTTTTTCAAATTAATTTGCTGATTTTCGATATTTTGTAAACCTATGATAGTAAACATTTAATAATCGATCACTAAATAAAATATAAATTTGTTTTAATAATTTATTAAAGAAAAATTAATTAAAAGAATTGCATTTTAAATTATTTTTTTTCGTATCTTCAAGACATATTTTGCATTGAAAAATAAATCTCATTTAATTAAACAATGTATCTCTATTAATCTTTATCAGATTCCAATTAAGATTAAAGATAACCGAATGTCATTCATTTCACTTTTGATTAAAATGCACCATTCCAGCAATTTTTATCCAAGTAAGTAAACATCGAACTTTCTGAAGCAGATCTAAATGAAAGTCAGTCGTTACATTTAAAGTAGCTTGACAAATTGCACTGCAAAGCAAATATAATATTGGTGTGTTTTGTGTTCAACTCCGTTTTATAAAGCCTCTGGAAGATAAATGACTCCTTACAGCCACATCTGTTCATATTGATCGAAACTTTCTTCCAACATGATCTCGCGCAAGAAGAGAAAAAATCGTTGCCATTGTAAGAAACGAAATCCTTAAATTAAATCTTTTGAACTTGTCAGTGTCAAAAGATATCTTATTTCAATTTTACGTATGCTTTTTTTTTTACATAAGTAATTTATTTTCCCCCTCAAGCATCTTTAAAGTTGAGGAATTGATTTTGAAGTGGATATTTTTATTTTTTGGAATTTCTATAATTGCGAGTGGCAAAATAACGTTTTATCTCTTCTAGATTTGACATTATTTTTCTGTTTGCGTGAAAGATACTTCCATTTTTTTTTCTTTTTTAAATTAAATATGTACTTTCTCTCAAAGAGAAAATAACATTTATTATTGCTGAAGAAACTTCGGCATTTATGATTGATCGTAATAATTAATTAATTAATTTTAAATTGTTTATATCTACAAAAAAAATTGTTATTTTATTCTAACCTTAATTGGGTTTTTTTCAGAAAATACTTTGAATTTTTTTAATAATTATTTTCATTTTTGACTGCTATAGTTTATTCTAATAAATAATCGAAAATGTAATGGTATAGGAGTTAATAAAGATGCAAAAGCATTTAAGGATTTAAAATAACTTTTATTTGCGATATTCTAATTACAATATCAAATGCATAATCAGAAGGTACCTCAGCGAATCTGTATTTTAAAGCTATCCAGATAATAATATCCAATAACTGAATTTGATAAATAAACATGGGCTATTGTAAAAATTCTATTTCTGCTTTTAGTTAAACATCTGAAAATAAGCATGTACTTATCTATATATCAAATTCGTTTATAAAATATTTTTATTTTAAACTGAAATCCTTCATTTTTTGGAATAAATTTCAAAATTCTTAAAAAGGCATAGTGCCTCAAAACAGCTACTTATGAAAGATGTTTTTAAATAAAAAAATTTTGTCGTACGTCACTGTAAGTCTTAGAAGACAAGTTATTTATTGAATAATAAAAACAATTTGCAATTAATCATAAATAAATAAAAAATATCGAATACAATATTAAATTATTTCCAATAATTAAGACATAATAAATTTCAAGTATTCAAAATAGGTTTTTCTTGTTATCTAAGTACGACCTTTAGTTCTCTGAAATATGACATTCGATTCCAAACTTCTGGCTGATTAAGTATTTGCTAAAAACTATGTTATTTAATAGAATCATTCGGAAAAATTATGTCTATTATTAAAATCTATCTAAAAATTATTATTCACTATGTATAATTATATGTTTATTATTGTTATTACTATCTAGAAATTACTATTCACTACTGACTGAATTATTTTAATTGCATATAAAATCAATTACTTTTTATCTATGGTATGTATTTATAATTATCATAATTTCATGTAATAGATTTTGATATAATTTAATTGTATAAATTTAATTACATTTTATTTTTATTTTTTAAATTTCGACGATGAATTATCAAAAAAGTTATTCGCGGCAGTAAAAAAAAAATACAATTACAAAAATGAATATTAATAAAGATTCCTATATCTAATTGACAGTTATTTTTTTAAATTAAAGATTTTATATATTGTTTAATAAAGCCCAAACAGGGAGATATAGGTGATCAAATATTGACAATCTGGTGAAATTCGCTCTGATAGAAGCCCAATTCATTTCGATTTTGCTGTGTCGGTGAAACTGTTCTGAAACATAAGCCAGAAAGTTTTAAATAATGAAAAAAATATGGTCTTAGTCATCGTTTAAGGGAATAGAAAAAAAAAGATTATTCATTCAAGTCTAACTAACGGATTTCATGGAATTTGTTTTAATCTATTATTTTGAAAACGTGATGTTTTTGGCGTATATCATACCATAATATTTAAAAACACCTGACTATTCTTGCGACAAAGACGTTAAGACTATGGATCAAGTGATTAAAAGTGTAAATTGTGACAAAATAAGATTATATATTGGCCAAAATAGTGGTTTAATCGGGAAATCAAAGAGATAGTTGACATGGTATAACTTCCAATTAAATGCCATTAAAATTGTGTGTGTATGCTTTGTGCAGGATTCTTTCCCTTATTTAGCATAATCAAGGTGGGAGGTGATAAGGATTGGGCAGCTATGTTTATGTGGCTCCAGGACAAATATCTTGGTATGAAAGAGTCATAGACATCGTGGAGATCGTCTTTTCACAACTTCATCTTTAATCCAACTGGCGTTTTCTAGGACGGTTTTAAGCAATATTATAATGCATACCATTCTAATATTATTCATTAAAGAAACTTTTAGATAAATTGTCTAGCATTGAGACAACAAGAGATATTATAAAAGACTGATGCAAAGATTTGAGAGTTAAAAGTTAAAAGGAAATGAATCATATTTTTTATACTTTTTTTTAAAAATAAAGAATATTGTAAAAAAAATTATGACTTTATTTAGGGATTCTGTATATTCATAGAATTCAAAATAATCAATAAAAACTATAATAAAGCTAACTAACAAAGCTGACAAAATTTTTACATAATTATATTTTTCTTTTTCAATTTAGTTATCGAGCAGTACTCTTTAAACAGTAACCGTACAAAAGACTTATAGTCAGGAAAGACTAGAAAATGAAATATTTTAAATATTTTCCTTTCCAAATCTCTTAATCACAAAGTTATTTGAAATTGCATAATGTTATTCAGTTTTTTTCCTCTGTTTTCTGTCATCAAGATTTCAAAAAAAGAAAAAAAATGTATAAAGTATAGATCGCCACATTTTTGCTGAATATCCATTGATTGTCAGTTCTTTTTAATATGCAATATGTTTCTAAATTTATGTTTCAAAATGTAGGAATATTCCAATCATAAAATTGCTGGACACTTTTTTTTTTTTTAAATTGAGCATGAGATCTCAAGACCTCACTACAGTGTAAATTGCATCTAGTATATCAGTAAAAGAAACGGATATGCTTAAAATGGACATACCAAGTCTTTTGGCGTGAAAATCATAATAGTCGACCACTTTGGCCATTTAAGTAAAATATTTTATTGTTAATATTGCAGCGTACTCGCCATTAACAAATCCAACATGTTGTGTATGACTCGCAATGTTAAATTCATGCAACTAATTCGTTGCGCATTAATGAGCGTAATTCCATAAATATCTATTGCGTTAACTTAAACTAGCCCACCAATTTCTTCATCAGCAAAATAGCGTTGTGTGAAACCTTCCATCATTTTGTTTTCGGAATTTCCTATTGGACGTTGCTTGCATGATTTACATACCCTGAAACATTACACTACAATTACAAAGACACCCTATACATAGACAAGCAGGGTAGTATTTACTCACAATGTTCTTTAAATTTTGAGTTACGTCTGATATTTTAAAAGTATTTGAAAGCGCCCATTCACTGCTGTTTAGTATACTTCATTTTGGTGCCTATCTCAGTATCATGAAATTCATGGATTGTTCTAGTGGTTATTTTTACAGTATTTATAATATTAAAAATAATTAAATTTTATAGGTCATTTTTTTATTTTTAAAATGAAACATTCATCATCTTTTTTTAATGACTTCTTAATTGTAAAAAAAAAAAAGAGTCGCTATAAAAATTTTCACTGGATAATGTTTCCTGAGCACTGAAATCAAATTTAAACATAAATGATTTCTTTAATTCGTCATTAATTCTAGTAATAAATCACTATTTTTAATTATAAGTTATTATAAATATGCTTTATGACTTATCAAAATTAGAATTCTAATATTAAAATTCAAATATTAGAATAATAAATAAATACTTTTTAATTCAAATAAGTAATGGATATGTCTTCATATTATTCCGTTATGAAATTTGATATATATCATTTTGAAGATAATTAACAAAAATATCATTAACTTTGCCTGTAGCTAAGGCCCAATTTCCTTGTAAGTCAATAAAATGAAATTTTTGATGAGAAATTTTAAGATTTAAGAGTTTTGGGGGATTGATAAACATTTTTTTCTGTTCTTCAAAGGAAATTTACTAGTTAACTTTCATTTGTCATTTAGTCATTTGTCGAAAAATATTTTTGATTATACATTATAAATAGAGGACATATTTTTTTTATCTTATCAATTTAATTTTGGGTTTCTGACATAAGAATTTATTTTGGCTAACTTTTTGGTACTTTTCTCAAACTGCGCAGTCAAATAATTGCAATTTTAACAATACTAATTTGATTTTGTATGGCAGTGAAGTAGTAATGATTTTAAAGGAATCCAATTCCTCTACTAAAGGAGATTAAAAGAGGTTAGAGATTGCAAATATATATATATATATATATATATATATATATAAACGTAACTTTTGAAATTTAAATTTGATTTATTTTACAAGGATTCATAATTCGTTCAGGAGAAAGATGATGATAATCGGACGTCGGTTCACATCGCTGTAAAGGAGCAAAGTGACCGAAACTTTTCTATTCAGTGATTTTACTATGATATTTTGATAGGAATTTCTTTGCCACATTTCTGTTTAGGCAAGGAATCTTAGGTATGTGCAAATCTTAAGAGATTTTTATCACTTCTCTTATATCGAAAAAAATGCATAAGTCATCAGTTTTCTAGAGCGCGTATTAAATATAATTTAATAAAACAAGTGGTAATCTGATCAGAAAATAAAAGAACATTTTAGAATAAAGTTAACCTGGGTTAATTTAAAAAGGAAATTAAGAAATGAACTACGACTTTTAAATTTTAAAATATCATTACACACAAACGTACGCACTCACGCATGCACGCACACACACAAATATATATATAATATGTTAACTTTTTTATTGTAGCTATAATGGAAGAAGATAAAATTGTATGTCTAAATTTAACATAGTTTTTGCATTGATCTTAAAGCATGAAATGCACTAATTTTATTTTACTATCTTAATGATTCAAAAGATTATATATGATTCCAAATGATCATCAATCAAAGATAAGGCAAAGAGGCTAAAGAGAGAAGCAAGAATGCCACGTATGTTGTTTTTTTTTCTATATATTAAAATCTATTATCGCCAATAAAGTTTTAAAGCTCACTCTACCTATAAAGCATTTCAAGGATATTTTAAACAAAGCACAATGCCAGCTCAGGAAGCAGGAAAATGCCTTAAAGTTTGTAATAAACCGAGCATGAAAGTGGATAAATTATTAAATAGAGAAATTGTCAATATCCCATTGAGGATTTGTATTTACTTATTATTTTAAACATATCTGATAGAACATAAATGCCAATAATTACTCGTATTATTGTTTATTTCATTTATTAGAGAAGGGCAGCTTCCCTTTCAGCCAAAAAAAGAACGTTAAGATGTGAAATTTTGAACTTCGAAAGCATCTGTGCTTGATAAACTGCCTCCCTCGATAGCAAAGAGATTGTACTAGTAAACTCGACAGGTTCGAGGAAAAGTATTTCTGATTGTATGTCATGGTCGATCACAGCAGCACTGGGTTCTTTGACAAACAGCTTCGATGTGTCAGCTAAGAATTACTACTTGAGCAATAAAGAAAACAAATGAAAAGTGAAAATTGATCCACTGTTTCGGATTTTTGATAAATGCGGAGGAAAACCTGCCTGTGACATTTCCTATTACCCATTGTAGCGATGTGATACATTTTGAGCAAATTATTTAGTTTTGACTCGGGGCACTGTTGAATTGAAAAAATAGATAAATGATAAAAAATGCTACAGTTATTCAATGATAATGTCTGCTTATAATGTTTTTTTTCTTGTGTTTATTGCAAAAGTAATCTTACTTAATGCCAATTCGTAATTGATTTTGTTTTGCTTATTGAGGTTAATAGTTAAAAATTTCTAGCGAGTGAGAAATATATTGTTAAAATTTTGTTGAATGATTTTTTAAATTGTTATTGAATAAAGTATCATTTTGATTTTATTTCATATTATGGAATTATGCCTGCAAAATTTAAAGATTTGTTTCTTATAAAGTCAAGTATAATATAAAATCAAAGAAATTATATACAATTATTTGTTTGTCATTTATATAAAAATTATCCAATATTGGAACATGCGTTCTATGATGTTTCATAATGATGCATATTTTCATTTATAAAATTTAGAACATTTTGATTTTCTTTTAAAAAATATCCATAATATAAATAAGAAAATTTATTAGAATAAATGATATAAAAAATACAATCATATTCAATAAGGTATTAAAATATTCCTGACAGCTTTATTTATGTTAAATTAAAGCAAATTCTTCAATTCTTCAAAAGCAATTTCTTTGTAGATCAGTTAATCAACAAAACAAGTAATACGTACATAGATTATAGAGTATAAATGCTATGTCTTAAAAAAATTAAGTTTCAGGTAATTCTTTATTTCTTTCACCACAGAAAAAGTAGCTTGCAATATGAAGTCTATTTTATATGTTTAAAGAATATATTTAAAATACTATTTAATATTATTTTCTGTCTGGTTTTATCAAGAGCTTTTTAAAGTTTAATAAAATTATAAAACTTTGTTATATATTTGAAACTATTAAACGAATAACATCTCGTATTGCAAAATATTGCTAACGTTTTTATACCTTAATAATGTTCCCAAAAATTATAATATATTTATTATACAAAAAAGGAGAAATATTTCAGACTGTATTTTTCAGAAACAATTAAAACTTTTTTTTAAGTTTAGAACAACAAATATGATGTAATATGGCAAATAAAAAAAAAAAAAAAAAAATGAGTGTTTTTTTCACCTATAAGTTTGTAAAACCATAATTTTTATTCTCTTTTTTCTTAATGATCTTTTAAAAATAATCGTTAGTTTAACCAAAACATATTTTAAAGCTTAAGAGGAAGTCTAGTTTAATAAAGTTTAATAAGTGTAATGTTTTGCTCTTGGGAGAAAACTTATTTTTAAACTTTTAGAAAAGAACTTTTGTAACAGCAAACTTAAATTGCCTTCGCTATTTTTTTTTGTTGCTTTTAAAAAATCATAATTAGAGACTTAATATTTTTATATAAAAGAAACTTAATACAGAATTCAAATAAGTCCGCTTCTTGATGTATGTTTTATTACCTTTGGAGAAACGTTCCTATTTTTTTTTTTTTATTCAAAAGCAAAAAATTTTAAAGATTGTGGTTTTATTTTTATTCGATAGATTTTTTCCATTATATAAATTAAAATATTGCTATAAGTTGACTTAACAAATATTTATTAGAAATGTAACTAAATTTTAAATATATACTTATCGAAATTAGTGTAATTAAAATTATGTGAGTTTAATGTTTTTTATCTTCCTTGTGTTCTTGGTCAATTTAAGATTATTTTTTGTAAATTAAAGTTTAATGTTTTTGTTTAAAAACTTTTATTGCAGCGAATTTACATAGAATGGGCATCATACCCTAAGTATGCATTAAAAAAAAATATGTTGCTCTATCTTAGAATTAAAATTAACTTCCAGTTTATATTTTTAAGACGTTGCTGAGATATTTGGTTAAATTGAAAATAAAAATATGTTTATTCTTAACGTTGAATAATAAAAAGCTAGTAACGCAGAAATTCAAACATGTGTCATTACTAATTTAGTTATTAAGAAAAGAAAACTGCCTATAAAGGCACTAATTTGGACAATTTTTTTTTTAATATAATCGATTACTCATTCATATTAATATAACGAAAAACTTGAAATTTTATGATATTAGAAATTGTTTTTTCAAGGAATTAAAGTAATTTGGATTTTTTTTAAAATTGCACCGTTTTCAGAAGTATTTGAAAAAAAATACATATAATTGTATATCAAAATAAATTTTAATATAATTTGAAATTATTATACTTACATATTATGAGTATTTTCTGTATACAATTTATAACTAATGAACATATACAAATGAAATAATCTATAAGTACGATATCTGTGCCAATACCAACAAACGATTATTTCGAAAATACTCGGCGGGTTTATGATATATTGGCAGACTATATCCCCAAACTGTTACATTTGCACATATGTTCAGGTTGTAAAAAAATAATTGTATCTAAGACTACCGTTCATTATTTCAGTCCCCTAGCTTGCTACGTTATTTTTTTATTAATCTTCTTATTTGACCACATCTATCGATTAAGGTTATTAAGTAGAATCGACAATCGATGGATAAGAGTTATTTTTCCATCGATATTATTTAGAAAATGGCTGGATTATGAAAGAATCAGATGTAAGTACAAAAAAAAAATTTAGTAAATTCTGACAATTTTTTTTCTTTTCTGAAAATTTAGATGAGATGTCTGGTATTTTCTTTTAATAATTCATCTTGTTTTATAAACAAATATTTAGTTTTGCAGCTATGCGGAGACATTTTTGAAATGTACCTTTCGAGTTCTTGTATCCTATTATCCCAATTCCTATCACAAAGCTACTTGATGGCCTTTAAAAAGAATGATGCTATGATGAATGATGAAATTAAAGAATGATGAAATGATGATATGATGAATCGTAAATCAAGGAGATAGTGGAATCTAATTTTGAACCCATGTTCCTCTTGAAACGGGAGAGATATTGTGATCAGGTTATTTAGCTTATTAGTTTTTTTTATATTAATTTATTTTAGTTCTTTAAATGGCAGATGCTATTCCGTAATGTGATATATTATTCCATCAATAAAACAAAAGCCAAAATAAGCATTTTCGATGTTGCGTGTGACATAAGCTATAAACTGATGGCTGGTATTTTTTGGTGCTTCTATGTTTGTGAATTCGATACTTAAAATTCATCAGTAAATGAATTATACCATGCATAAATGTGCAGGATTTCACTAAGTAAACTAAGCACAATCTGCTGATGAATAAAATGTATTACATTTAATTGATGAGAATTCTTAAAAAATAAATGATTTGATTGTTGTCCTGTATTTTTAAAATATTTTTTCAAAAACTAAAATGCGAGAATTCACGTTCAGCAGAATTTTGATTTGAACTCTCAACATATCCTTTAATATATAATATGAATAATATATACTGCTTAAATCGATATCACAACTTATATTAAAACTTATTTTCTATTTGCAGTCTCTAAACTACCGAAAGCATTTATGCATAAATCTTTTAACCTTAGAATGTAAGACTTTTTACAAATGAAACATTTTTTATTATTTTCGAAAGTAAATAATTTAATTTTAATGTTTTAAAAAATGTCACAAAAGTGATTTAAAAAAATAAGTTAGCCAATTTATTACATTATAAATTAAACAATATCCCAATGACAGAAGTCATGTTATAGCAATTCTGCAATGAAAATAAAAGCCTCTTTTTACTAATATATTTTTCTAGTGCAAAAAAAAAAAAAAAAATATTTTGCTAGTATTTTTAATAGCAGAATTATTTGTATATCTTGGTATTATTTTTCAAAGTCTCCAATTTAAAACAAAATCAATTACTATATATCGGTCTTTTCTACAAGGTTTATCAAAAAAGATTTATGAAAGGATTTCCAAATACCCATAGATGTCATTTGGAACAGTCATATGAAACTTATAAATGGAAAAACACCAGTATTTAAATAGCTATACGACACACTATAGTGTTCATTTTAACTTTTTATTCAACTTTCTTATTCACCCGTGATTTAGCATTAGCATTATTCGTAAAGTTGCTAAATCAAATTAAAAAAAAAAAAAATTGGGAAAATTAATTATATAAATAATAATTAATATGCTAATAAACAATATATTTTCTAGACATTATTTTTATATCGCCATGTATATAACAAATGACTTTTCCTAACAAGAAAAAGTCATTATTATACATTACATTTCACAATTTTGTTAATTATTTTCCTTTGATTAATGTTTATGGCAACATTTCAATATATTTAATGAAGCAATAGCTAATATTACAATAATACATTAAGATACCATGAGGTCATTATAAAGGTCAAACTAAAGTCTTATGAGATCTCTCTATATCTGATCAGTGAACGCTGTGAGGCTTTACCTGTGGATTTATTAAGGAGTAGTAATGCTTGATAGTGATATTCCTAGTTGAGCATCCTGAATTTGATACGTGAATATGCGCAACCAGGTAATACGTATATCAATATCTCTAGCAAATCACCCCAAGTGAGGTTAGAATTAATGAACCGTTGCTAGTAAACGAGATCTGCAGAGAAGATTGTTTGATATCCAAGTCATTTGGGTGCCATAGCAAACGTGGCAAGAGATATGCAACGAGCTCCAAATATATCGATGAAAGAATAATAGATTTAATTTTAAGTAACTTATTTATGGCACATATTGATTTAGAAATTCGGTGGTGTGGAATATTCAAATCAGCAGTAAATCATTTCAACGTATATTCGAAATGATTTGCTGTTATTTAAAGTTTTATTAATGCAAATCAAGCATAGTAACTCGTGCGTTGAATATGTAGTGACTTATCATTGTGGATATACTATCTAAATGTATCTCGGTGTCGTATTATTATGTGTAAAAGACTATCTGTAAAAACCTTTCCATCAAAAATCTTCATTCCTTCTTTATAAATATTTTAAATTATTATTTTAAAATGCTTAAATTATTATTTTAAATGCTTATACAAAATTATGACTGATAGCTAAAGGAAGTATTTACCAAATTAATGAATTCCTTTTAATACAATCTGAAAATAATTTAAAAGAAAGTAAATAGAAAGTACAGATTTCAATATTCGAAGCGACAATTGATAAATTCCCTAAGCTTATCATAGATGTACTCAAATGAAAGTGACAGTCGATAGATAAAGCGTATGGACTCGTTGGATCACAACCTCTAAAATATAAAATTGATTTAGTTTTGTGTATATTACTTCTTAGATGACGCTGGGAGCCTACATCTGTTTACATAATTTACCGTTAGTTTTTTTAAAAAACAGGGAATCACAATCGATAGTTTAAAGTTTCCTTGACTGTTGATGGTATGTACTGGCCTTTTCGTTCTTAATTTTTAATTTTAATGCTATTTTTTGTTTTTATTGTTATTTTTGTTATTGTATTTTTACTTTGTTGTGGTTAATTTCTTCTCATTTGTTGTTTTATATTTCCTTTCTGTTAAAATGGTATATCTCTTGAGCATAATTTCAGGGGATTTTCGGGTCACGAGGAATCATTATTAGACAATGTCTGTATTTCCTCACAGAAAAAATCCCTTTCTTTGAATCCCTGCCTGAGGGTGACCCTTGAAAAAGTCTTCAGGCCGGATTCTTTTTTTATATTTTTTATAATTTTTTTGGTTTAATTTTTATTTGATTTTTTGTTTTTCCTATTAACTTGATTCTAATACTTTTGTATATATATATATATATTATGCATACTTGAATAAAAAAATAATGTCATAATAGCATCCCCATAGGTAAATCACATTAATTCCCTACTATTTATTCTTAAAACGGAAAAACGGATGTTTGCGCAACTATACAACATGATGTTTTCTCATACCAACGGATCCCTAAAATCCATAGTAATACTATTGTTAGGTTGTTGCTGGATAGGTAGTTGGTTCTTAATTTTCTACAGAAGAGTTAAAATTAAATGCTTACCCTGAGGCGGGAACATCGATCTTTCAGCTCCTTAATTTTATATGCTGGATAAATTGCCGGATTTGCGTCTGATGAAATGACTAACTGCATTTCAAGACTGAATTATATAACTTGAATAATGTAGATAGGGAAATTTCCAGTCCAAAATACAACGTTATAGGAAGAGATAATGAATTTGTTTCCTAAAACACGTGTATACAATTTCGTTTGTATTAAGAACTCAAGACAGTTGTATGTAAAGATAAAGTTGTATAAAAATACTTGTACGAGTTGTATAAATAACTCTTACAACTATATATATTCCGTTAAAACATGTTTTTTATATTGTATCTTTAATTTGGATGCATCATAAATATAGTATTTTTTTTTCTTTCGGAATTGCATCAATTTAAGTAAAAAATTATCTCACTAAAATTTTTACATGTGAAGATAAATGACTTGAATATTTTAAAATTTGGAATTTAAGGACATTTAAATTTACCTTGAATTGATTATTTATCCAATTTTTAAAACCTCTAATTAACCTTGAATTTTTTCCATTGTGATTTAAATAAATTATTCACTATATTACGAAATGTTTTGCATAAATACTTTTAAAATAACCTAAATGATATGCTATTTTTTATATGTTTTCGTATAACTATGTCAGAAATGTGTATAATTGTTATCGGAGTATTCTTTAAAAAACTTCATTTTATTTTAATTTATTCTGACGAAACTCTTGTTCACTTGTTGTAAGTTTTTATTTGGATTGCTATAATTTTGTATTATTTCATGTCATTTCATTTATAAAGCAAAATTTTGCTTTGACTGTTATTTACTCTTAATGGAAAACAATTAATGAATAAAATAATTCAACTCATATATGAACTAATTTGCTTATACATTTTTTGATATATATATATATATATATATATATATTTTAAATTCGTTTTGCTTCGAAATACATTTTTGACTATCCTAAAGTTGAATGAACTTCAGTGAAAAAATATACCCTAATTACTGAACTAGAAATTTCTTAACTGCCACTTCATTTTCCAGAAAATTTTCAGAAAATCTGACTTTTTTTAAATCGTCTCAAAATTGTATTTCAACAAATTATCATCTTCATGCCACTTCTCAGGAAGAAATGAATAGAAAATACTATTTGATATTCTTTCATTAAGCTTTTTATATTTATTCCAATCGAATGAAAAGCCACTTTGTTCAAAATACTTCCAAATGGTTCGTTGAGCTTATAAGTTAATAATATATTTGCTTTCTTTCTTTTAGCGGCTCCTATGATAAGCCCATTCAGTTTTTCTGAAAACCTGGAAGAAGGAATGAGAAGTTCGATCATTTGTTCCGTTATCGCTGGAGACCCTCCAATTTCTCTAACATGGTACAGGAATGGTCGGCTCTTGAAGGAAACCTCCCCGGACATACAGATAGTACCAATCACTGATTTCGTCTCTTCTCTGATCATCAATCACGTTTCGAGACACCACAGCGGCAACTACACATGTTTTGCATCCAACAACGCCGCTGCTACTAATTACACAGCTACAATGGGGGTTAAAGGTAGGGATTTGATTGATTCCTTATGAGAATTGCTTTACAATTTCTATAGTGAAGTCTAGCCATTTGTGGATGTGAATTAGGATGATTGATGGTTAAGTTTAAATATGCTTGTCGTTTAAGATATGGTTATTCCAAAAGAATATTCTCTAATTAAGTAATTTTGATTAATTATAGTAATAATCTTCCTCTCATATAAATTGGATGAAATTAGGTAGTCCACAGTTATGGACAAGCAGGCATTGACCATAACATTAAATGGTATTTAATATTAATCCATGACCTTTTATTCTGTTTTTGTTCATTGGTAATTCCCACTATTTATTTATTTATCCACTAGTGGCACTTATCGATTACATTGATTGTATTTTACTAAGAAATTCATCATATTAAAATCACAGATTTTCATGCATAGAATAATGCATGATGTGGACTAGTTTGAATTGCGCTTTTATGATTGATTGATTTACAATTTCTATAGTTAAGTCTTGTCATATATGAAGGTGGATTAGGATGATTGATTTCTTAAATACTCGCGTCATTTGATTAAGATTTGATAAGCCCAAAAGTATATTTTATAATTAAATAATTTTGATTAATTATAGTGGTTATTTTCTCCTCATATAAATTAGATACGATTAGAAAGTACACAGTTATAGGTAATCAGGTACTGACCACAATATTAAATGGTCTTTAATATTACTTCATTACGATTTTGATTATTGGTAATTACCACTCTTTAAATGTTTTTTTCGCTAATGAGCTATATTAATTATATTTCATAAGGAAATTCATCATGCTAATATAAATCATTAGACAGTCTGAATTGTAATTATATGATCAAGTAATTTGCAGTGCACCTGTCTTCATGGAGGGAATCATGGAAATTTCTTTCTACTTTAATGATTTTTATTTTGAATTGCAATGCAAATATGCGATATATATTCACGTTACCTAAAATGCTGTATATTATAAAATAATACGTCTATAATAAAATAGTTCCTATCTCATTAATATCAATGTATGTCCCTTAAATTACGCTTAATTACAAACGTATTAAACAAGAAAAACTGCAGACATAACAATTAATTTTCATCTAGGAGCTCTAAATAATAGTACTCAGGCTTTGTTATTGAGATTAAAAAACAGACAGTATTAAGACATTAATTGTGAAATTCATTTATCTTAATCTTATTGCTTAACATCTTACGAAATTCTTATGTAGTAAGTGTTGAATCTTAATAATATTTGATGACAAGGATAATTACTTGTTAGCTTGACGTAATTTTTTCCATTCTCGCATATTTTATTTTTTATCATAATTTGAAATTTATTGGTCCTTTACGAGCTTAGATATTTTCAATTAATTAAATTGAATCTGATGTCTAAACAATTATATTTCATCATGTTTTATTTTATTCATATACATTGCAAATTGTTTTCATACTTATTAAATAATGATTAACAAATTAACAGCCAATCTTTAAATATATTCTGGATAAAAATATATTTATTTTTTTCCTAAGACAATTCGATTAATTTCATTTCACTTGAAACAAAAACGAAACTTTGTAAAAAATTCAGTACTCAGATTAAAATTGACAATTATAGGCAATTAATCGCACTAAACTGCATTATGTTTCTTAACAGATTTAATAACTTTAGAATTGTGAAAAAGAAATTTTCTTATATAAAAGTCTTATAATCATCTTTATGTAATAGCTATTAAATATTAAAGAGAGTTTTTTTTTAAATTTTACTTTGGAAAAAACTGCTTTTTAATAAAATATAACATAGTTTAGCACTTTCAAATATAATTTCAAAATTTCATAGCTCAGTTTTTAATGAGTATTATGCAAAGCGATAGTATTCACTTTATTGGGAACATAGTTAAATCTGTCACATTATTTGTTTCGTAACATAAATATATATCTTCGGAAAATCCACTCACGATTTAACATTAATCTAACATTTGCATCACTCTGTTACTTCCAGTATTAAATATAATATTTTTTAAATAATAAATATATATATATAATAACATTTTTTCCTAAAATATGAAAGCAGCGTAAATGTAAAAACTTTTGCGAAATCAAAAATCCACGGGAACATTAAAAGAAACACCTTTCTACAATCTAAAAATAAAATATTTTAAGATTATTTCATATAATAAAAAAAAGTTGTTGTTGCTGTTTATCCCCCTTGAATTGAACACCAATTCAAACCAAGACAAGAGATCGGGGAAAAAGGGGTGCAGTAGCTTCTGAAAGTAAAGACCCCAGAGCACCCAAGGACAGAAGTCTGACTTTTTCTCATATGAAGATGACATTCACACACTCGCTTGCACAACCCCTTTCTACAAGGGGGTTTTTTCACACACCTCACCGATAGAACACATGGTAGAGAACAACTATGCCCGAACCAGGACTCGAACCTGGGACACCCAGATCACGGGGAAGGCACGCTAACCTTAGGCCAAGAAGCCAGCAAAAAAAGAAAAAAAAATGTTTGGAAAATAATTCAGATTTTATCACTCTTATCAATTAATAGAGATAAGCAACAATTCGTATTTCATTTTAAATGAAGGTTTTCAAACATATTAAATTGCAAGATTCTTTAAGTGATAATATTCACTTTAAATATATTAGTTACTTAGATATATACTTCAGATAATATACAGTAGAAATAAGCTCCTTTTTCTTCCTCTATTACTTAATATAGGGGTCAATTTTTCCTTTCTTGATTTTTTTCCATTCCTTGTTATATAATATAAATACATACTCATTATATATATTTTTTATTTCCGTAAAAAAATTAGCTACCATTATCTTATCTTTATAGACGAACATAAAAGCAGTCTTAAGACATTTCTTAAGACTGCTTCTCATAATCATCACACTTAACCATCCCTTATACATTAACATATAAAGATCATTTATTTTTGTTTTAAAAATGCACGATTACTTCTGTCTCGTTTCTCATTTCCAAAATTATACGTATCGTAAATATCAGTGCGAAACGTTTCATAAATCTATGCAACCGTCGAAAAATATGTATCTATGCAACAGTTTACAGACAGGTCATATGCAAAAACATCTTTATTCTGGTCATAATCATTATACTTAAAAACTTTGAAACAGTCATCACTAGATAGCAGCATTTGCAAAATGGTCAACAAGCCAATGTCATATCACCCTCATTATACTTTGCCATAAGCTTAAGCAGCCAGTGCAGATAGCAAATAGTCGAACCGGGAGACATAGCAAATGTATTCAGGACCATAACTAATGATGCATTTTGATTCCATCTTGGAGCTACTCGTAACTCATATTCAAATATCGTTTCGACAATACCAATCAAATGCATACCGTTACAAGGCAATTATGAAGCCTTGCTGAAAGCGATGGAGTTTTCGATTCAAATTTTAACAAGAAGCTATTTTCTATGATATATAGATGTTTTAATCATAAATTCGATGCAAAGCAGTTTCGATTCTCTTTTGAGAAGACGCTTTGAGTATTACAATTTAGAAATGATTCTTAAACTTTGGACTTTAACTGTATTCAGTATTTAACATTTCTATAAGTGAGATATATTTAAATGTAAGCTATTTAAACTTTTAGTGCTTAAATATTCTGATAGAATTGAATAAATTATCGGTGTCGGAATATTTAAAATTTACTGTGTTTCATTTCGCAATTTAAATCTTATATTTTAGCTAGTCTTATCTTAAATTTCTGGAAATATTTAAGATAATCAATTTATGATGAGAAAAGGATGTTTTCATTTAATGATATTTTATTCTGATACGTGATTTCTGTTGCGGGAAAATAACGTGATTTTCGTTGCGTGAAAATAACGTGATTTCCATTTTCAATAATAAATACATTATTGCATTTTACATGAAACTTACTTTCAGATTCATGCAAAATACGTTTAAAAAAACCTGTTCAGATGAAGGTGAACAATTACAAGTTCAATTTAACTATTTTTACCATATTTTTAAGGTTGTTATGCCGATGTTATATATATTTAATTTTTCATGCGAAATATTTTTTTTTCATGATAAAAATTTAAAATGTTATCGAAAATTTTACTAAATATCCTGTTAATCCATACATGAGTAAATGTCTGTTGGGTATTGTTATGAATTACTACAAACTTATTTGGATTCTTTCAAAATTTTAATTTTTTCCCTTCATTTGGGAAATAAAATATTATTCATGTATAAATTAATGATTTTTAAAATGTAACTAATATTCAAATTCATTGCTTAAAATATAATAAGTTATATAAATATTTGAATGAAATATATTTTGATATTTGAATTTAATATATATATATTTTTAAATTATCATTAATAGAAAAAACAATTTTGTGAAACCTGAGAAATGTCCCATTAATTGCACTAAATTAAAAATTATCATAAATCATTTCTATATGAAAAAATCAATTTCTGAAAATAAAGAATAATGTGTTATTTAAATATTTAATTAATTTGCAATGCTATTCACATTTCATGTTTAGATATCAAAAATTCGATTTTAGTACTCCAATAACTAAATAATGTTGGTTGTTTTTTTATCAATGGAAAAAAAATATTTATTTGCTTTGCTTTGTGACGATTAATAGTTTATCTATGAAATGCCAAATTGGAAATGGATGTCTTAATTTATATATTTTATAAATTTTATTATAAAGATTAATAATTGAAATACTGGATTAATCTTAAGCCGTAATGGTTTTTGCATGCAGTAAGCCAAAGAACTCCTTTTAGCAGTGAAATTTCAGACAATTATTCAACTCCCCCCTAATCCTAAACAAACCTCCTCTAAATCACCTCTATCCTGAACAAACATCCTCCTAGAACAATGGGTTTAATTTCTCAAGCAAAAATCATTTGCCAAGACGAGGAATGTTTACGGAACATTCTAATTTACCGCTAAAAATTGCTAAATACTTTAAAATATCTTCCATTTTTGCAGTTATCGTCTATAATTTACCTTATTTACCATACACGAAAAAAGATTTGTCATATGTATATCGAATTTTTCTTTCAATTTTAATATAAAAAAACCCTCGAACTTCGTGTAGGAACTTTCCAGTTATATATATATATATAAAACTAATTATATATATATATATATATATATATAATTAGTTTTCCTTTTTCGCTGCTAGCGTAATTTTTCTTAAATTATTTTCTAACAGGAGTTTTAGGAGTTTTAATATAAAATGGAACTTTTAAAGATATTTAGTAGCTTAAGGTGGTAAAAGAATATTCTTCACCGTATCCCAAATTGCGAAATATAACCAATATTTTCAACAATAGTCAGAATCATGTTATAAAACATTAAGTTTGATCATCAATATTAAAATAATAATTTTCAGTATATGATAAGTTCAGAATATTTGATTGTTTAATTTAAATAAAATAATAATAATCAGTGTTTCTGAGCGTTGCTAGCTTCAAAAGACTTGAAAAGTACTTTTGTGGGATGTTTACGCTTTCAGCATCTTCTTCTATAGATGATTGACAAAATTGTTGATTCCGAAACTTTGTATAATTTCATTTCCGTTTAACTAAAAACACTGACATTTTCTTTTTTCAGTGAAAAATCTTATTATTTCAATAAATGATATTAATTTCGAAAAAAAATATTAAAATTTTACTTTGAAAACTCAGTAATTTTAAATGTACTTTGAAAAATATAGAAAAATCGCTAATTTGAACACAAAAAAAACTGTTTACTGTATTTTGGCAATATTAATTAAAACCTTTCACCTATTTTGGAGAAAAATATTCAAGATTCCAAGCTCCAACTACCAAAAAATATTAAAAACTATTGACAAATAAAATGTAGTAGTATAAAATGTAGAATATTAATTTTCGCATATCACTTTAATCTCAATTAATACAAATTTCATAATTTTAGTTAAATTTAACAAATTTTAACACCATTAGAAAAGTGTTAAGTAATATTATTCTAGTATGACTTACTATTATAAATTTATTCAATTTAAATTAAATAATGTTGTATCCTTATGTATATTATCCATATTTATTCATGTCCAATGCATACTTAGTACAATTATAAGCCCGCACTATTTTTTTTACTTGTAAAATCACTTATTTTTGAAGATAGATTAAAATAATAATAAAAAAATTAAAAATTACATTTTTTAAAAAAATATAAATTTTCGAGACATAATTAAAATATATTTTATTATGTAAAATGTAAATTTCAATTTCTAAGTACTCAATCTCAAAAGAAATTGATTATCTTAAAAACACACAAACAAAACTGAGAAAAGAGTCGATTGTCATTTTTTTTTAAAAAAACTCCCTCTAAATGTAATGGAAATTGATTATTTTATTTAATAATTCAAACATTCACGTGATTTGGTGAAACCTGATTAATACTCAAGTTCCGCTACTCTCCAAATGTATAAAAGGAAAACAAGCTGGAATATAAATCAGATAATAAAAAAAGAAAAGTGAAAAATAATAAATAAAAATTCATTTTCGATTTTTTTCCACTGCATTGTAGTTAACTATCCATTTGCGGTATCGAATAATGCATTAATATTCATGAGAACGATTTCTATTAATTCATGGTATTTGCTGAGTTAGTATTTTCTCTACATTAATACTTTTTATTCTCGGCATTTCTTTTTTTTCTTCTAATTTTTTTCGATTTTTTTTTCAGCTCCGCCTGTTTGGGTGATTAAACCTAGTGATCAATCAGCTTTAGAAGGGACTTCTGTCACGTTCGACTGTCAGGCAGAAGGACAACCTAGACCAGTCGTCAGGTGGAAATTTGGAAAAGGTAAAAAGTTTTAAAAAAAAAGACTTTGTGATAGTCAATAGTGTTAAGTTTCTTACGTGGGAAATTTGTAATGTGTTCAGAGTCGGCGTGAGTTTTGACAGAAATATCCAGGTGCAATTTCTCAAAACTCGAAAAAAAGAAAAAAATTCTTTCAATATACCAGTCTCTCAATATATTAGTATATGTTTAAATGTAGTTATTTTACGTTACTGCATAAACAAAAAAAAATCCATGAATTTATTGCTAAAATCATACTAGTCAATTCTTTTTCTTCTAAACATCTTTAGAAAGAAATCCTTTAATAAACTGTCAACATTATAATTTGAACAAAAATTATATTTTGTTCTGATAACGGACTTCGTTATTTCATTTCATTTTATTTTGTGAAATCTTAAAACGCAGTAAGGGCAAGAATTTTACAAAAATATATTGTTTTCTTCCTTTATAAAATATAATGAAGATTGTTCATTTACATACCAAAAATATATATAATCTATTGATTTAAAAACTAGACCAGAATGTTCATAATTTTATTTTACATTGGGTGTTCGATAAAGTCTTTTTATCGCCCTTTTGGAGTTTAAAACTGGTAATTATAATTATAAAAGTTGTGTCTAAGCATAATTCTCAGCAATGATTATGGAAATAGATACTACAATATCTGAGGAAATAACTTATAGAGACCTTTGGTGATATACCCAGAAATCGGATCATCTATCCACAAAATGATATTGGATTTTCAAAAACATTCGTAATATGTGGAACAATATTTTCCTTATAAGAAAAGACACCATGCATATTTAAATGTAAATTGCACATTCATTTTTTTTCTCGAGATATCCAATAGCATTACTACATGAAACTCATCAAAAGATGAGGATGTATTTATTACCATGTATGTATACCATTTATTTATATGAAGATGTATTTATATGAAGATGTATATATGAAGATGTCGTTATCATATTTTCTTTAATTCAGCCTCCATATACATTCACTATTCTTGTGCATCATTCTTTGACATATTTATCTACAGTGCAGTTCAATATAGTAACATCTTACAACCTTAAAGGTTGCAAGATATTACAATTTTGAGCTGCTATGTGAGTATCAGTATTAGAAGACATGGTTTGAAGTCATTTAATTGCCCAAATAATAATAAAAAAAAATCGAAGTTTCCATTTTTTAATGGTGTCTTTCAACAGGTTACATTCATGTAAATGAAGAACGAGCAAGTGTCACGCCAACTGCATTCTTTTTATTAATGAAAAAAACAACAACTTTATTTTGAATTAAGAGATTTATCATGAATAAACTGGGTAAATTTCTGAATTTCCAACAAGTGACATCACTGAGCAGTGTTATAACCACACAATTATGTCTGGACACCAGTTTGATAGTTCTAATAGTAAGAATTTAATCGTTACGAAGAAGAAAACTAACATTTTATTAATAATTTTTAAACTTTTTATATTTAAAAAAAATTGTTTTGTTTTTCTAGCATTAAATTTAAAATTTTATGGATTGTAATTATAATAATGATTTTTTTCAGATTTTTAAAAAAAATCCAAATTAATAAATGTTTGGCTAATGCAGTCAGCATAAGATTAATTGCGTTTCATCACACTGATATATTCAGTGTCTTCGGTATTTCTAAGATGTTCTATGATGGATAATTGTGAAATAAACTGTCAAAAAAAGCCATTAAATGCCTATACATATACAGCAATAAACCCTAAATTCATGTTCTCTTTAAGAAGAACAGCGTAGTTAAATTAATTCAGATATGGATCTGAAGTTTATTATATTGATAAGAGAATCAATATAAATCTGAAATACTTCTTTAGACTCACTTTGAATGTTAAAGTAAAATAAGTACTTGTTTGTAACAACTTTGGCCCTAAAAGTAATTTTTAATTATGTTTTGGAATTGAATTTCACATATCTTGGGAAATACGATGGTGTTTTCCGGGGAAAAATAGTCCTATGATGAAGGAATAAAATATTTTTAAAAAGTCAAATTTAATTAGAAAGTAATAAATATTCACTGTAAAAAAGTAATTGTGGGTGTTTTTTGATATATTTGTAGGTGTCAAGCAAAAATGTTTATTAAGTAATACTCAGTCACAATCTTTCTTGAGTGCGTATTCCAAGTTCCACTTTTGGGGAAAGTATATGAAAATATTTAGAGACATATGGACCAAATTTTCTGGTAGAGAATATTTAACTATGAAAAATATATTATAAAACATTTATATGTGAAATAAAAATATTTATAAAAAACAGTTATAATATAAATAACTATATATTTATATTTATATATAACTTTATTTTATATATATTTATATATAAAATAAAAAATACGATAAATAATATATATATATAATATATATGTAATGATATTTTAATTCTAATTTGAATTTAATTAATTTCTAAAGTTTTATCTTAATTTAGCCCATAGTAACTTTATTCTAAAACATTCTCTTATTTGTTGATCCAATTCCACTGTCTCTACTTAATTAATTCAAGAGAAGCTGTGTAAAATTGCTGAATCGGCTAAAAACCTAACTTTCCCACACTCCGAGTGAAGAGACAAAATACCGCTGATGAGACAAATTATTATTATTTTTTAAATCTCCCTGCGTTTCCCCTACCTCGCCGACGCGTGTAATCCCTATCGAAATCTCATTATATATTAGCACTATGAAGAAATATTTTCCCTATCAATTTCTCTGGTTATATAAGACCAAGGATAAAATGTCCAAGAGCTTTTTCCTCGTTCTTTTCTGTATCGTTCTGTGTGTTCATCGCTTATACATATGCCTGCTTCTTCAAAATGAAATAAAACGACGTCACGGAATCAAAAGTGCCTTCATTATCTTCAAACTGCCTTCTGCTTCAACTAAAATAATGCTTATATATATATATATATATATATAATATACGTTTCTGTTATTGTGAACGAAAATCTTTCTTATTTAAACTTGAAATTAGACATGAAAAGTTTTAATTATAACATCAACCGTTCTCGTGAGAGCCTGTCTTCAAATTTCTCTTCAGCCTTTCCATTCAAGCATAAAAGATTTAATGGTATCTATTAAATACCTTTTTTACAGAAAGGATTTCCAGTATATTGTAATGTCTCGAGCTTTAGTAATTAAATTTCATATAAGATTCTTATTCCAGAAATCCCCGTGAATGGTGTTGCAAAGATTTAATACATTTGGGAATTAATTGAACAATGGACATAACGATTAATGTCTTTTGTGATCGTGTTATGATGAATGGCAAAATGAAGAGAATTAATTAATTATTTCCATTAAAGACATAAATGGAATTTTTTCAAAGTCTATTCTATAGAATCCTGTTTAGAAGTGGGAAAATGCCGTGTCTGGGAATCATTTAGCAATTTTGGCATCCACCCAGCTTAGTGATAGCAGCGATGGACTTCTTTTTTTACTAGGCATATGTATAGCTTAAGATGAATTTCCTTCAACAAAAAAATGAGATGGTAGTGGCAAAAATATGTCTAACATTTTTTTATTAGGGATAAAATAAATACGCTGTAATATTAATCATTTTAAGAAAATCATTCTTTGAAGTAAATTCTATTAGTGTAAAAAATCATTTTCAAAAGATTAGAAATTATTATTTCTCACCCCATAAATGCAGTAAAAATGGCGAATTTAAATTTTTTCCCTAAATATTATTGAACTTGTACGCCTGACGAAGTATTTTTGGAAATAAGTTTGTGATAAAATTATCTGCTTTGAATAAGAATAATATTATGTCCATGTTTTTTCTTAAATATGCAGCAAATATTCTGTTTGAAACCGGACATTTCCCTCCTAATGATATTCGTTTTTATACCTTTTTTATGAGCTTGCTTGCTTGCTTATTTTGATAACTTAAATTTATATGCCACCATTTTTTCTTTTATATTGACTTCTTTTCCTCCTTCTCCCCTTCTTTTTTTGTACTACTTTATGAGATATGGCGAAAGATGTTTTAAAAAAAAAACGTGAAATTGATATCTTGTTAATTTTAAAAGGAAAACGTTTAGACCCAAATATTCAACATAGGCAAGATTTTAAATATATTTTAAATATACCAAAAGTATTCTAAATCATTTTCGATTTTTCATTAAAGTATAAGCCTGTGATTATTTATATTAGGTAAGAGCCTAAATATGAACACTTCAATCGATATCAGTTTAAATATTTCACAAAAGGGATATGACATAATTTAATGTATACACTATATATATGTGTGTGTGATGATATATATAAATTTAAATTAAATAATAATTAATTTCCACATTTTCGAAATTTGAGACTTTGTATTCATTTGGAAAATGAAAAATTGAAAAATATATTATTCATTTACCATATACAAAATATTTCATAAAATATGTTATAATAACCATTTGGTAACAAAATTAAGAAGTTATTAAAATATTTATGATCTTTTTAATTGATAAAATAAACTTCGTCCTAAAAAAAGTATTTAAAAATTGATTTTTTATTTTATTTATTTATTTGCCTAGCCAAAAATTAAGAGTCATAAGACGGAGTGAACTGAAAAACTGAATTATTTAAAATATTGATTCTAGTTTTTTTTTTTTTTCACCAACACTTTAATGAGACACCCGCCTCCCTTCCACAGCCCAGTTAATTGCTTAAAAAATGGTTTAATAGACATTTAAGACATTTAAAAAAATCGGATTCATCATCATAAGGAGAATTTTACATTAATACGATGTAAGAAAAAATAAAATATAATTCTTCAAATTCAAGAGTATTCAGTCTTGGCATGCACTTGATACATATTTACTGAAACCCCTAATGATAAAATTAATGATTGGTTTTCTGGAGAGGAATCACTCCTAGCAGGAGAAATAAATATGAAATACATATATACGTTCATACGCAATGTAAGATATGAATTGGATAACCTCATAAATAAAAGTATAACTTTTAATTATTTACTTTCCGAGGTATCAGGTATTTCTTTTGTTGTCCTTAAGATTAGTTTATTAGTTTGTGCGTGTTTCATATGCATATGTGCAAATATGAAAATTTCATCGTTATTCCAAAGTTCTATGCACATCTAATAACTCAATATTTTCGGAATTCCCCAATACATCCTTTATTCTTAGTTTGACTACATTTGTTTAAACAATATTCATCTGTCATGAATATAATTTTATTGAAAGGGAGCATTTCATTTATGCGGGCTTATCCAAAATATCTAACTTGAATTACCCATGTTTGCCGATTATAATCTAATATTTAGTTTTCGCTTAAATGTTTTAATAGCTAGTTATATAGACATTATTAGTTACAGCTTCTTTACTTTTCTAACTAATTTCGGCTTGAAATTTTAATAATTTAATCGTTTTGGGAATTTTAGCTTGTATCTTAAATTGATAATAAAAATTATTCTTTATCTGAGAATAGAATTTGTATGAAAAGAATATCAGTTTTGTATTGTATTCTTAGAATTAAAAAATCATTTACATATATGAAGTAATTTCTTATTCAAATGTCATTGCAATATTTTCAGAATTACTTTAGAAGATACTTCATCGCTTTATATAACCTTTTTATCTATTATTATATTGTTACAGTTAAATAAATATTTCAATTAAATAAAAATAATTACAATATTAAATGATAAAAATTACAATTGAACATCAGAAAAAGAGTAATAAAATAACACATTCTAAAGGAAAATTTATATTTGTAATTTGTTTTCTGCATGTTTCATTTGTTATGTTATAAAATGTTACTTAAAAGCAAATAGTTGCATTTGATTGAAGGATAGTTCGCTTCTATTCCATAAATGGGAATTCAGTAAATATCCGGGTAAAATTTAGTAAAATAGTAGAAAGACTGAAATTTTAAATATTTATGCACTAGGATCCATTATATCTATAAAGTGAAGAGTTAAAAAGATCATTTATTAACACAATATATAAGTGATTATTACTATATTTTAAAGATAACTGATAATTTATCATTGAACTTCAAGAAGATATAAAATATGATATTCATAGTACACCAGATTTTAATATGATGTTATTAGCAAACTCTTTTTGAAAAAAAGAAGAACCCAATCCTCATTTAAAATTAATTTTTTAAAAATTTTGGAAATATAAATATTTTGATTTTTTTTTTAAATTTTCAATATAACCTCCATTTCTATATCATAAATTTACCTACAAAATATTATATTTTCACGATTTTTTAACGTATAATTGATATTAGATAGGATATAAAGGCGGTCCTTGCTACTAAATAATGCTTATATTTATGATGAAGTATCATTTCATTTTATGCAAAATAATTGAAATGGCTCAATCTGTAATTGGGAAGTTTTTTGTAAAAAATCCATCCAAAATTTCTGCCAAAATATTAATAATTGAACCAGGTAGGTCTTCGATTGCGATAGATAAACTGCAGCACTATCTATGTGATGCACAAATTTTATCTTTATTCCTCCTTGAGCCTTAACTTTTCCCAAAATAAAATACGCATAATAAGAGCATCATATTTTGGAGGTTTGGTCTACTATTAACTGAAAATGTGTAAAAGAATTTATATTACTTGTGAAGTTATTTGTAGACCCATTCTTATATAATATTGGGCAAAATAATTATATATTGAAGTGAAGTTGTGAAATTATTTTGTTGACCCTTTCTTATATAATTAAAACCGTGTGAAAAAATAAAATGTTACATTTTATTCTAAAATAAATAAATTTTTTAAAAAATCAACGTTTTGTTACTGAATTTAAAGGTTTTTTGTCTAATTAAAATTTAACAGAAATTTACAATTTGATATTATTTTAATCAAAAGCTCAACTTAGAAATGTTGACGTAGCTTACCGTTTGCTTTACATTCCGGAAACGCTTGTGGAAGATGGGGTTAATGTCTCTGTCTTTATGGCTAAATTTTTATTAGGGATATTAATGACATTTTGTAAACGATTTGTAAACTAACATTTCGGATTTATATATAGCTTTGAGTTATATTAATATGTCTGTATTTTCATATCCGTCTCAGCGTATGTATTTTTATTTAAAATTCTAGACTTATATAAATGCATCAAAGGATGAAACGATTCATTTTTATGTGAACGCACAAGCTTATAAAAACAAGAAAAAATTAGTAGGAGGAATTTTAGTATATGATCTTGAAAGATATATCAGAAATTTTACGCTAAATCTGTCAAAGCATAGACTTTTTATTTACACTCAAAATGATGATTCCGAAAACAAATAAAACAATAAATAAATTTTGATAAAAGAATTGTTTTAGTGTTTACATATTAACCACATGTGTATTCGTTTTCTGTACATTGCATTGATAAATCCATAAAATAATATAATTTTTAAAAAAATTTCGTCTACAGTAATTGCAAAATTTTTATATCGCTATATATTTTTTATTAAAATTAATGCGTTACGAAATAATTTGTTTGGTTCCCATACATAGTTAGAAAATATGCTTCTTTCCCTTAAAACTTCTGTGTGAAACGTGCAGATGACATAGAACCCGCCTTGCATGGGAACAAATGGTTCTCTATTTGGAAAATAGTCACGGATTTGGTGAAGCATTCTCATTTCCAATATTTCTTCGTGTTGCTCCTGTCACACTACGACTTTACTGCTAATTACTGATCGTACCCCAACAAGTATAGGATGATTAACAGTCCACAATATATAGCCATATCAGGGAAGAATTTCTCATCGGCACATTTGCCGCTTTTTTTTCTTGTGGAAAAATCCGAACAAAGAACACGGAAAAATAAATTAATATGTAATTTCTTAAGACAAAAACTAATAAATATTAAATATCTAGTTTTATAGTTAGATACTATATTATCTTTTTAACTAATAATGCTGTTTATCGATTCAGAATTTATGAATGTAAATATAGAAATGTACATTTACATCGTAAATATGTGTATTTGTGTAAAATTTGCATCTAAATCTACTTTTACGACGGAAATATATATTCATTTATTTTAATAAAAATTTGGCTTCTAAAGGATATTACCTGTTGGCCATTTCATTCTGCTACTAATTACTAACTGCACTGTGCCTTCGAATATTGATTCTTCAACGAAGTATCCCAAAATGTAGATTAATGTATTACTATTAAAAATAAAAATTAATAAATATCCAATTTTTGAATAAAGCATTTACATAAAAATATAGCTTTCCATGATATTTATCGGCATTCAAAATTTATAAAAATATTTGTTTTATATTAATTAATGTTTAAAATGTACACAAATTCGCATAAATGTAGCAACATTTATGCGACTTTGTGTACAATTTATATTAAAATCTGCTTTTACATTATCTTATGTTCTTTCATTGGAACAAAAAATTGTCTTAAAGAAAATAAGACAAAGATAGCGTGCTGTTCCTTACTTTTTATCACAAACTGCTGATTACACTGTAACACGTATGAAATGAGTTACAATTCATAATACGATGATGAGTCTGTGTGAAATTTGTCATTATCACATTAGTTGCTATCTTTTTACTACTTCGAATGTTGATTCTCAAGCAAAACATCTGAAGATATAAAATGAGATGTTACTTTTCAATACAATAACTTAAATTATTTAGTTTAAATGCATACATATATATATAAAATTTCTAACGATATTAAATATTATCAAAAATATTTACCAACATTGAAATGAATACAAGTATAAAATATATTAATTATCATCAAAAATTAAAGGACATTTTGTACTAGGTGCTCTACAATTGGTCTTTATCTGAATTTATTTTTACTTCTTTCAATACAAATTCACCTTTCAGACGATAAAAAATGACTAATTCTAAAAAAGTAAGTATAACTAATATAATCATCAATGACTAGATTTTAGGGAAAAATGAGAACAACAATTTAGTTAAAAGTCATTTTGTATTATGTAGACATGTAATAGGAATTGATTATTTAATAATGATATAAATAATTATATTATTTATCGGCATAGAATAATGTAAAATAAATGCATTAGTTAAATAAAAAGAAAACCCTAATATAGGTATTTCCCTTACATGAATCTCAGGATCAAATGAACGATTATCAAAATTAATAATTCTCTTACAGAAATAAGTACATATATAAAATTTAAAAAAAAAACAATAGAAAAAGCTCAACTTTAGAATTCCTTTCCAGAAATCTGTTTGGCAATATTAATAACCAAGCGAATAACTCAATATTTCCTTCATAAAATTGTTTTATCGCTTACATATACAAAAGCAAGTTCATAGTATATAAACAAGGCAAAACAATTCATTTGACAAAAAATATAAGCAAATGAATGATCTTTCATCTTTTACATTGTATATATGCTCATCCTATGAAATATATATTTTCTAACATTCCGTTTGTGCTGTATAAAATGTAATACAACTAATTATACATATTCAAACTTATTGCAACTAAACTTTTCATAGCTTTATTATGCTAATATAACGTATTAAGATTTCTAAGTCTACTCATTACGCGCAGTACTTATTTATACATCTTTTTTATCTTATTTAGTTCAAACAACGACTTGATTGCTTCATAAATATTTAAAAACCAAGAATTCTAGAACATGAATACTATCATATTTTTCTGAATGCATATATAAAAGTTTCACCACATAAATTACTCATTTCAATTTTCCATTAGTTTGCATGGTTTGCTCAAAAATCTTTCTCCCTTTCTGCAATAATTACTAACGGTTTTTATACTTTTTTTATTGCCGAGATAAGTTTGTTTTTTAAAGAAAGAGAATACAGAAATAAATCATTTTTAAAGGAAAAACGATTTCTTCTTCCTTCGTAGAATGAAACATGACAAAGAAGCTTATTTCTCGTCATGCTTGAACAATGCAATTCGTCAAGTTAATGTATTTCTTATTTCCTCCCATCATCTATACGAGTCCACAAAGTATTGATTCACAAAGAATATTATCACAATTCTTATCTCGATATCTTTTGAGGAAGATTCGTAGCGATTCACTCAGGCAAAACAGACGACAATTGAGAAAAATGCCAGAAAAAAAATAAGTAAAAATATTCGAAGAATATGATGAATGTGTAATTTATAAAAGATGCACTCCCTATTTGATGACGAATAAAAATGCATTTTTCTGGGCTATATATAAATGAAAGAAAGAAAAGGAATTCTGAACGAACTCAGAAATTAAAAAAGAGAAATATCTTTTACACAGCTTATTCCATCATTTTCAGAACTCGCGAAAGCTTAACTGTGATTGGTAGAGTAAGTGCTGCGCTATAAAAACTCTTTTTCTTTAATCGAAAGATAAATAAAAGTATTCTTGTGAAAATTAATTCTTTCTAATGTATAGTGTTTCTTTATATTTAACAGATTTTGACGACAATTTCAAACACTGAATATATTTAAAACTCCGAATCCCTCTACATTTAGCTATTAATTCTTCAAATATGTTAACGGTTCTGTATTTACAAATGAAAAATAGAATTTTATCGCCACTGAAGTTGTATGTTTTTCCTATTTATTTTGGAGTATTGAGTATACTAATGGGTTAAGCCGTATTTTTTTTATCCTTTTAATATTTAAATCATGATGAATATTCAAGATGCTTTGTTTTCTTTTTAAAATTATATTTAAATATTCAAACTAAAAACATAATGTTTATTCACAGAGAATTCTCAGAATATTATCTGAATTAAAAAGTAAAAGTTATACTGATACTTTTTATCCTTTTAATATTTATATTATGATGAATACACTATCCAGGATAATTTACCTTCTTTTGTACTTTTATTTAAATACTCAAGCTAAAAATATAATGGTTATTCACAAGGAATTCTCAGAATATTATTTGCATTAATCCTTTTAATATTTATATTATGATAAATATACAGGATGGCTTGCCTTCTTTTATAGTTATATTTAAATGCCCAAGTTAAAAATGTACTGTTTATTTACATAGAATTCTCAGAATATTATCTAAATTATTTTGTAAAAGTCATACTGATTTCAAGAAAAAGGATTTCACTCCATCCCATTTCCCATTTTTAAATATAAATTATTATAAATCCGTGAAAAACCAGCGATTTCAAAAGTAAATCTAGCAATTAGCTAATTTAAGTTATTAATGTAGAACAAAGTATTGCAAAAGTTTAACTTAGATAATAAAGAAATCTTTTTTATTGATATGATAAATTTTACATAAATGCAGGTTTCACTTCTTAAATAATTCAATATACATCCTGATATATCTTATCTCTATATTTAAAATATTTGGAATCTGTTTTTAATAGTGATTTATACATACAAAGAAAACTTAGTTTAAATAGAAATTCGTATTTCAAACTATTTTTTTAAACACATAAGTTTTAGAATATCAGAAAATATAAATAATTTTATTTATTGTCTTATAACAGCCAATAAATTTGAATTAGTAAAAGTAAATTCAAAATAAATTAGAGGAAAATTCTTAAGATTATCATAGAGAACTCAGCAATAAATATATATAATAAATATAATTCCAAGAAAAATCCAAGAATTATACAAAACTTGCAAGTCAATGTATAAGAGAATAATTTTATAAATATTATGGCAAAATATATCAAAAACATCGGTTGAAAATTGTTTAGAATTTAGGTATTTTGACTTACTTTAATACTTTTGACATTATTTATATTAAATAAAAAATAGATACTTTATATTAGATAAAAATAACTAAATATCTGTTTTTGTTCTTCTTTGTAAATATATAACATGGGGATCTTTTACACGTGGTATATGTTCACTAAACTGTTGAAAGCTTCACATTCATTAATCAACTTGTCTGGAGTAATGACAGCAACAGCTGTCTAAGCCTTTGCTATAAATTGCATAAACCGTTTAATAAGAGAAAAGGGCACATATTGTAATTAAAAAAAAAACTCTTAAAAATACTCTGTGAAGTCATGAATTGAATAAATATTTTTTCAGATGCTCTAGAGCCTTTCAAACTAGCGTATATTTGGTGCTTCAAAGCGATTATGCTATTAACTAAAGTTACAATGCATTTTCGAAAACATAATTAAACTCTCCTTCTACGTTAAGAACGTTGAATTATTTCTAAAAATTAATATTTAATAATTACAGTGAAAATATTTTTTCTGTTCGAGAATCGTTATGTTTTATGATAATAATGGTGAAACATGACTTAAGCTGATATATTATCTATAAATTACGATAAGTTTGAGTGAAACTATCCTAAATGAGAAGCTATAAAGATGTGACATGACTGGTTGTAGTATCTTGGAATTAAAATTAAGGAAAATATCTATTGAAATAAAAAGAAAAAGATTTAACATACTATGTTTTTAAAACAGAAAAAATTAGTAAATAATCTTTCCTTGGTCCATACAGATTTATAAATTATAAAATTAACATTCACAATCACAAATTCTATTTCATTATCTATATGAGTCAAGGAGAAATTTTTTATTCTGTTTAAGCCATTTTTAAAAAAAAAATGGGGGTGTTATTTTTTATTTAAATATTTGTTTTCTGGTCTCATGTTTTCGAAATTCCCTGTCGAGTTCTAATTAATTTCCCGCTTAACTGCGCCCTATAAAAAGTTGTACTGAAAACACTGGAAAGAGAGTTAATATTACATTGCCATTCATAATTGCCAAATTTTTAACTCATTGGGAAGTTAGTTTAAAATCAATAACCGAGCAGAAAAACTAACAAACAAATGAAAAAATGAGTAAATAAAATAATGAATTTAATCAATAAAGGAGTTTAGTTTTTTTTTGTTATTTATCTGGCTGTCAGTTTTGCAGATCTTTAGTAAATAATTTTATTAGTAATTTATAAGAAATTGTAATAAGTAATTTGATCTCAAGTAAGTGATTTTAACTATTACTCTGTACTACTGTGTTTAGTTCTTTTAAAAGGCCTTGACATATTGACTATAGCACTTCTATTATAGATGTTATGATCCTTATTTTTTTATTACATTTCTTATTTTACAGTGGTTATATAGCATCAGAAACAAACAAAAAATCTTGTCATTTTTTTTTTACCTAAATAAAAAAAAAAATACATAAAAATCTACTCAATTTTTTTAAACGCCAAAACTGTTTTTTTTTTTTTGAAATTTTTTTACTTGATTTTTATTAACAAAATGAATCGAATATTAGACAGTGAACATCAAAAATAAATAAATAAATAACTGATAGATTCCTTTGTTTCTATTCTCTTGCTTTTATGAAGTACGCAGAATCAGAATTTGTTTAGTCTTGTAATGAAGATTCAATACATATAATTTAATGGTTGCATCAATAATGAAGATTTAATTAAAGCAGAATATTTGTTCATTTAGAAATATTGAATGTAATAAAATTTTATTGCCACCTACGAAAGTAAATTCCTTCAGAACTTAAAAAAAAATATTGTGTTTCGACTCGGCTATTAATAATATAGAACATGGCTTTTATCCACTTTTGAACTCTATTGAGTGAACTAGGTAACCTTGGTAAATCACATTTAATGTTAAAGTAATTTGAAGAGTGCAGACAAATAAACATACTTGGAATCATTTTTGAAATTGCGTTATGTAAAGGAGAAATTAAGTATGATTTGGTTATATTTTTACGATAACTTAAAAATTATTATTTGATATAATTAATATAAACACACTATAAAAAAATTGAAAAATCAAATCTAATGTTAATTGCATAACTGACATGCAATTTTTATTACGTATTTGCAGAACTTTTTATTTTATCTTTATGCAGTATTTCGGGCAAGAATATTCCTAATTATTATACAATTCCTACAAAAGCTTCTGATTTAAGAAATAGTTAGTCAAATTTTTCTTTCATTGTGAAGATCAACGAAATGAAAATTCTTTTTTATATTTTCGCAATCATTGAGAATATCGAAATTAAATTTAACTTTCTCATTTTATTTAAATTCAATTTTTTTATGGGTTATACAAATCATAATATCCTAAATAATTTTCTCTGTTTTTAATTTTTTTTATCGGCATACATTTATTTAGTTAATAGGCTATTTAAGATAATTATACAGGGTGTTTCATAAATGATGGGAGTAACTTTAAGGGGTGATAGTACACATCAAGACGAGTAATAGTAAATAGGAAACTAAGTGTCCCAAACGTCTTCCGAAGGAGATAGGCGCCATCAAAGTATAGGGCTCTAAATTTCAAATGATGATACAAAACGGAAAAATGGATCGATTCATTTGCGGTTTTCGCAAAAATCATTCTTTAAATTAGTATTTTCTTAAAAAAAAAATTTAAGACTAAGTTTAAAAAATGCAGATAGTGGGCGCTCTAGACTTTGGAGTACCGAACAACTACTTTTTACCAGTATTTTTTTTTTTTTTTTACTTTGTTAAATGTTTACTAAAGCTTAGACTTTAACTTAAATTTTGAGAGCAAAATTAAAATCATCGGGGGCGGTTAAGTGGCGCAAATTTAACCGCGTTCAGGGGGTTAAATTTTAAACGCTTGTATCTAATGAGCAAAATAATAAATGACGCAAACTTTAATAGGTGATAGTAAAACACCAAAACAAACAACATTCATCAAAGAAGTCATAGTCGTAATTTTAACCCGAAGGTGATAGAGGGCGCTGAAAGAGATTTCGTTTTAAGAGACAAAAAAGAAAACAAAGAACATTTACGTTATAAAAAAAAGTTTAATTATAAATGATTACAATAGCTGTTCGAAACACTGACCATTAGAGGCGATGCATGCGGTACAAGGGCGAAGAAGGGATTCACGAACCTTCTGAAACAAGGCAGGAGTATCGCGCACCTCCCCTGCAGTGGCCGAAAGCCTAGCGACGAGTTCTTCTGCAGATTCGATAGGAGTCTCATACATAAGACTCTTCAGGTTCCCCCACAAAAAGAAATCCAGGCATAAAAGATCGGGCGATCGCGCTGGCCAGGGGACAGGACCACCTCGCCCAATCCATTGATTTGGAAAGGTTGCGTTTAGATAATTTCGCACCTCTGGCTCATAATGAGCTTTTGCTCCATCCTGCGGGAACCACATTACTCGCCGGATACGAGGGGGAACATCTGTCATCATTTCTGGCAGCAACTGTTGCAGAAATGTAAGATTTTTTTTTTCATCCAGGCGTTCTGGCAGAAGATAAGGTCCAAGTAGATGGTCACCAATTATTCCTGCCCAAACATTTTTGGAAAATCGTCGCTGATATGCATGTGTAGAAGATGCATGTGGATTTACATCTGCCCATTGGTGGGAATTGTGGGTGTTAAATGTACCCTCACGTGTAAATGTACATTCATCTGTAAAACGCACAGTTGCACCAAAATCGGGATTTAGGGTGTTCTTCTGAAGATACCAGCGAACAAAATCCATTCGATGAGGAAAATCTTTTTGAATCAGTTCCTGGACTCGTTGGATGTGAAAAGGATGCATACTTTCATCCTTTAATACTCGCCATGTCGTGGAGGGTGATACTTCAATTTGACTAGCCACTGCTCGCGTGCTTGTATTTGGATGATCAGCCACCATATCCAGAATTTTTTCTTCCACAGCAACCGTTCTGTTAGACTTCTCACTGCCTGCATTTGAACGTGCACCAAAAAAAGGATCCTGTCTCACACAACTGGCTGTGCAAGCGCACAAATGTTTTATCATTGGGCAACCGCCTGTTGGGAAACTTTTCTCCGCACAATCGTCACGCCTCTGCACTATTCCCATTTGCAGTTCCGTAGATGAAGTGCATATCAGCCTTTTCTTGATTAGTGAAGGGCAACATCTTTCGTTACGTTTCTACCGTGATTTACACTTGCACACTCGGGTCAGTGGCTTTTATCTTAATAACAATTTTCATATGGGTTCTTCTTCCAGAAACTTGCAGCTATAACGCTTGCATGGATAAAATTTGAAGATGTTCTAACACGTTTGCGGTTGAATTCAAATCATGCATTTCCTAATAAAAGTTGATTGTTTTGGTGTTTTACTATCACCTATTAAAGTTTGATTCATCATTTATTATTCTGTTTTAAATTTGCGCCACTTAACCGCTCCCGATGGTTTCAATTTTGCGCTCAAAATTTAAGTTCATATCTCTTTATCTTTACAATTTATATCTATTTTTCTGTAGTCAGCATTTGGCGCAATTAGCAAGATGAACTTTGAAAATATGCTGACTCTGTTAGATTATAGTTCCATACATTTTTATTGATGAGAAAATTTTAAAAACTTATTTCTAGAGAAACGTTTTTACAAAAAGCAATTTTCTTTTTGAAATAGTAATTGGTATACTGGCACAGCAGCGTTCATGACAGCATTTTTGCTGAAATAGTGATAAATATTTTTTAAAAAAAACCATTCTTCATGGCGTATAAAAACAACAAATTAGAAAAAAAATCACCCTAAGTCCCTTAGGGCATCCTAAGTTACCTCTTAAAGTCGACACGTAAGCTCACTAATCGATCGGAGAAAAAGTGTCTGTATCGCAAAAATCACAGCTAAAGATTTGTTTTCATCTGCAACAAAATAGCAAGACTTCCTATTACCGCGATAAGCCAACTCATTGAGAAAGATGTCATGATCATTTCAGTTATTTCAGTGTAGAAGAAAGAAATAATAATATTTCTGATATATTAAGGAAATATTTTATGAAATTCATTAAGCTACTTATAGTCTTTTATGACCAGCTGCTTACTTGGAAAAAATGGAAATTATTATTTTGACATAAATATTTTGGACAAAAATTGCTTAATGTTAATGTTTCTTCAATGAAGTATGGACTGTGATAAATTCAATTTTTTTTAAACAACCAAAGTTCATTGTATGGTAGGAAAAATTGTCGTTTAAATAGGCCTTGCATTTATCCCGTTTATTATGCAAATGAGTATTCTTAATTTAAACAGTCCTTCGGAGATCATAGTGCATTCAGAACCATAACTGTAAAGGAATAATATAATAACTAGAATATATTAGTAAGTAGAATATATCTTCCTTAGATTTTAAAAATGGAAGTGTATCGTCTGATTTAATACTTGGTAATAAATCGAAAAAAAGTTTTAAATTCTATAACAACATTGTAAAGTATTACAAAAGAAAATATCAATATTTTTTTTAATATCGCATTGAAATTAAATTAGTTTAAAACAAAATAATGTTTGATTTTTTTATTATTTTATTTTTTTAAAATTTATTTTGGCAAACTCTTTTGTTTCGCTTTTTTTCTAAGCCGAAATCACAGTCCATACTATATAAAACAAGTTTCCGCTTACTTGAAGGCTAATAATATACTAGAATATCATTTAAGTGTTGACAGGAACCCTCCTTATCTAACAAAACCATCTGAGCGAGTATTTTAATGAATAATCATGTACCACGAGAATTCAATTAATCGCAACGAAAATAGGAAGAATTTCAAAAACATTCAGGGATTTCTGGAAATCACCGTAATTTGGTTTAGCGGGCATTTGGGTCCTATCAATATTAATAGGGTAAAATAATTAAAATTAAAAAAAAATAATTTATCTCCGAGAATAAGATTTGCGCCCTCCGAAGTATATTAATATTAAATTGGTAGTTCTATATTTAACTATTTGGCCATTATATAATCAAAAGAAATGGCAAAATGAGAGAATAAGATAGTGAAAGAGAAACAGAGAAACTGCAACATACACATTCTCTTTTAACATAAGTGAGATGAATCCATTATAAAATTCATCTTTACTCATAATAAAGGAAATAGTTCGAATAATGAGTAGATCATTTTCAATTAATTTAAATATTTTTATTAACAAATATTATACTGACATTTAATGCCTTTAATCTTATAAAAATAAAAGTATTTTGATAAAATTGAAAATCCAAATTTAATTTAATTTCTTTTTTCTAAGGAAGACTAGCTAATATTCCAACTTCAATACAGATGTTTTTTTATGTTTTTGACTCATGAAAATTGTGTATTTAATTAAAATTAACTTAACTTTTATCTAGTACCTTTTATACTTCATTATTTGTGAGAAATAAAATACTTATTATATAATAAATATGTATCGTATAGGTCATAGTTATTACATTTCCAAGCGGTCATTGAATTCAAGGTGTTGTGAATTTAGTATATGAGAGAATTAAGCGATTTATTAATTGCACTCGACATTATTGAGGACAAAAATTTTTATCCACTGCAATTTTTTTAATCGAAATAAAAATATCCATTACATTTAGGAAATTTTAAATCCCGTAGTATAACGAAAAAATATATATATCCCTATGGTTTTTATGAAAGTCGTTAGAATCTAACTTTTTTTCCAATTTAATAATATTTTTTAAATGACACAGAATTTAATTATTATATAATAAATTAATTATATGTTTACTCCATGTGAAAGGAACGCTATCTTGAGCAAGTAATTTAAGACACTGTCCATTATTATTAAAGCAATTACTCGTGATATTAATAATCATCTAAACAATTACCATTTAAAGATACATTTCCTAACTTCAAAAAGATAAAATAATTACAATTTAATTATATTTCGAATGCACATTTTTCTGGTTTTCTGGTTGATTTTATGAAATAAATCTTGTTAATCGATATATTACATGGTTGCGCAAATTATGCAAAATAGTTTTCAAAATTATAAAATAGTAACTATTAAACTAATTGTGGCATACACTTATAAACCCTTGTCATATGTTTCAGTTTTATTTATATAAATTTAATATATTTTACATTCTTTACTTACATGATAAAATTAGAAAAATTTGTTCACAGTTACACATTTTTTCCATTAAGAGTAATTTTTATAAAACCATCAAATTCGCCAACTAGTTTGAAAGCAATTCATTTCCCAATTTTGAAAGATTGAGTAATTCAAGGTATGATAAATTATTACAATAATATATTTGATAGTTATGAAACTATATATCGGCTTGTTTACAAAATCAAAGCATTATTTTTGGACTTTTTTATTTTTTTTATCTCGATTGCCTGCAGTCTGCTTTGAAAACTGAAGCTAATTCCATTCTATTATATAACAACAATGCAGTAATTTATTTTAAAATGCAGTTTTAAAAGTGCTTTATATGTTTAGCGGAAACTGCTATATATAAACGAATATTTTGTTTTGATTATCATTGTGTAATTGAAATGAATGATCTAATTTCATAATTTCAAACAGTTTCTTTGTCTTTATAAAATGCATTTGTACATAATAAATGGATTATATAATCAAACAGGGAAATTAATTCTAAAAGATGTTTTATATTTTCTTTTGATGATTTTATTGATAAATTTATCAACAAAATGCTCCACTAGCTTTTATTATTTTATTTTAAATAGACTAATAAAAGAAATAACTAAAATATTTTTTTTCCGTTTTCCAAAATAATAAAAAAATCAATATTTAAATTATATAAAAATTTCACATTTAATAAGAATTTTTAATCATTTTGATCACTTTACTATTTTATAGATTTTGAAAGATTTCCAAAATGTAACGATATGCGGCATTCAAGTTACTGATTCAAAAACAATAAATGTATCTTTTATATCAAAGAAATAAGCACATCAAAGAATTATATGAAAGCAAATCTGGAAAAAATGTTTACTAAGGTTTTAGGCTTCGAATTATTTGCGATCTCTCTTGGAAGGTCTTACAAAACTTATTTATCTTTACTTGGATTTCTGGTAAATAATAATTCATTTGTTTAGAATGGTGCTTCTTCTTCTTCTTTGAAGCTTAATTCACCTTATAGAAACATTTTAAAACTTGTTTGGACTTCTCTTTCTTTATTTCCTTCATGGTATTTACAAAACAAACAAATGTAACCAAAAAATTATTTTATTACATAAATATAAACATTAATATCTAATTTAATACATAATGTTTTGCTATGGAAATCTTTCAATTATTTATGTATCATTTTTAAGAGATATTTTTTTTTCTTTAAAAATATTATGTAAACCAAATTTGTTTACATACTTATTTTTTTTATTTTTTTTTATTTTTCATTTTTGAAAGATGTAAATAAACTTCGTTGTAATACATTTTCATATTGGAACTGTTTAAGCCTTTTAATGCTTCTTTTTTCAAACATTATCAATATATAATTATTTATTTATTATCACAGAAATACATATGAATATTTTCCTTGAAAAAAGTGATTAATATTCTTGAAGAAATATTTTTATACGATTTCATTGAATTATAAATCAGCTACAATTTCATTGCTTTCTCAAACTCATAAAAATTATGACATTTTTTATATTCAATCAATTTAATGAAGTTTAAGGTGCAAAATATTATCTATTTTATTATTATCATACTATGATAACGAATATAAATCCTTATAGAAGCATTTCATAAATAACGAATGAATTACGAGAAAAATGTAAAAAGTTTTCTATCTGATTTAGATTAGGAAAATTATTACGTGCTTTTTCTCTTTTTTCCATTCTATGTGTTTATGACTTAACGATATAATATGCATGTTATTTCCTTTTGTTAACTTGAAGGATGTTCAGGAAAATGCAACTATTTTCAAGTATGAAAGAAAATTTTAATGAGAACAAAAGAGGTATGAATTGCTTCCAAAATGGAAGAATTTGAAGATTTAAAATCAGTGCCGAAGCTAACATAACCTGATGAATCTTAAACATATTAATACTATTTTTTAAAAAAAATATTTCAAGAACAAAATAAATTATCATTTTAAATACCAAAATTTTTAAACATTTTTTTTTTTTTTTTCTAAAATCATCCTTGTAAAATTGAACGTAAAACTAAGACTGATATTTTTGTTTTGATTTTCATGTTTGACTTTTAGCAATAAATGATGAGATTGAGGTTTAGCTACAAATTTAATAAATATTTCAGTTAAATTCTCCTATATGACGTAAGTTAAATGTTCTAAACTAAATTTTTTTTAAATATTCAATATTATAAGCAGATATTAAGTATAAACAACTGTACCTTATAAGAAACAAATAATAGAATTTTTGACACAATTTTAGATACTAGAACCATTAATATTAAAATCCGAACAAAACTAATATTAATATTTGTGAATTATTAATCAATTTTGTCTCTTAGTATCACAACAATAAATTTAAAACAATATTTCACTTTCCACTTGTATAATAATTTCTTATATAAATTAATATACTAATTGGCAACGTTATATATCAACCTTGGTATAACTAAACTTTTTAAATATATCACATCTTTTTTTAGACAAACATGCAGCAACTTCCTTTGATTCATTAAAGTCGTAATTCGAATTAATCTTCGATTTGTGCCGGAGTTTTTACACGTAATGAGGCTTTTTGAAGTTATTAATCATAAAATGATTTTTAAGCTCAAAATTTCCCAAAATATTATTACGATATCTTTATTATTTTGTATGGTATTCAGAATAACATAAAAAAATATCATGCGAATACTGCACAATATCTTGTACTAATAGGCAAGGTAGAGTACAATGCACCATATTGCTAATGTAACTCATTTATACATGATAATTGAAAATAAGGATAGGAATTTCAAATAAAATGCTAATTAAACTAAATTCTATGCATCTCTTTTTTATTATAAATTTGTAGCAACTTAAAAAAAATAATGCGAGCTAAAATTCGTTATTTTCTTTCTTAATATATTTTTGTCACACATTGTGTTTTGTTTAAAATATTGATGAAAACAATACTGATCAGTTTTGAATTAAATCACCAAATTAAAATATATATTTATGAATAAGTTGCGCTGTAGTTTAAATTAACTATTAAAAAAATTTCTGAATCATTTGGAAACTCCAAAAACGTAAAAATATCTGTTAGAACCATACGTAGTAAAATTTGAACAAAACTAATATTAACAGCTCTGAAAAATTAATCAGTTTTATCTTTTAGTGTAATATCACACAAAAATTTAAAACACTGTTGCTATTTGAACTCATATGATGATTTCTGATATAAATTAATAGACAGCACTAGTCTTAACTCGATGCATGATTTCTAATTTGTGTTAGAATTAATTTATTAAAATAAAAAAAAAACCATCGTGTTAATGCCTTAAAATATCCTGTGCTAATAGGCATGTTAGAGTTTAAATTATCATATTCTAATATAACTCATTTATACATTATTATTGAAATTTAGGACGCCAATTTCAAATAAAAGACAAATTATACTAAATACTTTTATCTCTCTTTTAATATAATTTTTTTTATTTCACATTTTTCCTTGTTTAGGATAATGATGAGTGCAAAATTCTTTATTTTTCTTTTCTAATATATATTTACTATATTTCTTTAATATATATAATGTTTTTGTCCCACTATATGAGGTTGATAGGATATTGAGGGGAAAAAAAGTACTGAATTGATATGAATTAAATCTCCAAATTTTTCAATATATATATATATATATATATATATATATATATATATATTATAACGTCATTAAAGACATTTTATAAAATCTCTTTGACTAAAATTTGTTATAAAGCATAGTATATTTCAGTTCAAAACAAAAACTTCAAAACATTTCACGAACACTATACTATTTTTACAATCCTTTGATGATTCGGAAGCAATTTGAGAACTCCAAAAACGTCAAAAATCTCCGTTTACTTTTCCCAAAACTCGAAAACCCAAAAGCCAATATAAAGTTTACACGAACAGGCGGATTTCGCGAATTCCTGAAATATTTTCCCGTGCCAGGTTGATGAAGATTATCAAAGACTCGGATGCCACTCATTACTTAAAGTAAACACTCTCCCAGAGAAAACTATTTTCTCGACTGTCATTAATTAAAGTGAAGGTGATCTTTCTCAAAAGAATCGACTGCCACATTCCAATCACCGAGATTCGGGCTGTAATGAAACATTTTTCGACTTCTGTCGCCCGGGCGTCGAATTGTGGGCAATAACGGAAAAACGATTTTGGAAACTATCCGTAAATCAATTTGGAATGCGCAGAAGGCTACAATAGCTACCTTCCATTTTTAGAAACGAAAGTATAGGCAATAATACGATTTTTTTATTTTTTGCGTCATTCTCTCTAAAGACATTTGTTGTTGCAGGTTGTTTTAAATCACAATCGGGTTAGCTAAAATAAAATGACCAGCATTGTATTGATAAATATGAGAGTAAAATTGTCCTTTTCGCTGACTTAATTTATCGAACATCTCCATGGCAAACATCTGACGCTAAAAAATCTGCATTTATCAAAACTGTTAAAAATACATTTATTTTTATAGAAAAAAATATTTTTAGCTGGATTCGACACTTTTTTTTGTTCGTTCATTCTGTATAATTTAAATATATAGACGTTTAGAAAATATCTATTTATATAATTTCCTTCTTGCAAGAATTATTTTAGCTTTATTTTATTAAAAAGCTTTAGAAATGCATCTTTGATATTTTAATTTTTTTTTCTCAAAACATCCCTCTAAATATAGAAAATCATTTTTGTTTCTTGTTTTTAAGATATCGGCTGATAATTAGCTGTATTTGAATTGGGTAAAGTACAACTGAATATATTTTTAAACAACTTTGTTTTAGCACCATTTTCTGACTTTTAGCATCGAGATTAATTTTCTTGTAGACTGCTGTAAATCAAAAACATCCTAAACCGATATTTCAAAATGGTTTTCTTAATTGTCCTAGAGTAATGTTTTATGAATTGTACATGAATGAGTCTTATAATAAGAATACTACTTAAAATTTGTTGGGGAATTTTCTTTTGGATTCATAATTAATCATTTCTAAATGATATGTGCATCCTAAATTAAACAAATTTCTCTTAAAGAATATTGTTGAAGTCTGATGATGTTTTGCTTTATTAGAGCTCTATTGTTTTGAGCAAATATTTTATATACCTTTTAATTTATACAATGTTTTGTATTTGTGTATTTACTATTACAATTACAACTCCTATAAAGAGTACAGGAAAAAAATACACAATTTTAACAACTTGATAATGCGAACAAAATTGTCTTTCAGTATTTGTTTGAAGGGAAAACAATAGAGCAAGATTTCGACTTAGTAAATGCATCGACCTCATTAGTATCAGGAATATAATGATGATTTGCTGAAAAATGTAAAATTCTATCAGCAAAATTTCCCAGCTTATAAAGTAATGATAACGGCGTTTCAAAAAGAAAACTTTTGCGCTTCATTTAACATACGACTTTAAAGGATGCATTAAATTTCTTAGATAATAACAGAAATATAATAAAAAGTGGCGAGTGATTTTTCTAAATATTTCAGAATGAAGGAAGTAGTAAGACATTATCGAAATTGAAGAACGCTATAACCTAGATAAATTTCGAAACAATTATGGGAGAGCCGTTATGTTCCATTTCTATTACATTAGCACATCGAATCTAAAACCGTTCCACAGTATTGAGTGTGAATCAAATTCTGCATTTTTGCCTTGTCAGATTTCCATATATAAGTATGATGAGAAAGTTAGAGATGGATAGGGAATAGATGGATAGCCTTTCATGTAGCCGTGTACTAAAATTATATGGTCCGCCCTTATTACTCATAGAACAGTTCTAAAACTGGGCTTAGTCTTACAGATAGAATCAATCAATATTTTTTTTCATATATAATTGCTTCCAACCTCAATGTTTGAATTATTGGACGATTTTATAATGAAATTTAAATCGCATTATTATAAATATAATTCAAATTTTAAGAAATTATACTATTTTCAAAGACAAAAACTTTTTAAGAATTTAATTACTACTCACATTATAGTTTGACGATGGAATATTACTTTGTTAAAAATTAGATTCAAAATTATTGTTATATCTAACTTGTTAATATAGTATCATCCTTTTACAATTCTAATCAATTCCGAAACAAAAACTAATAATGACATTAAACCAAGTTAATGGACGTTTATTCATCTATACTTATAATAAAGCTCAATGTGTGTGTGTGTGTGTGTGTTGGCGCTCTACAGGCCAGGTCATTTGACATACAGCTATCAAATTTGGTACATGTATACCTTAGAGGTCGGGAATGTGCACCTGGGGTCCCTTTTTTTGAAATTTTAATTAGAATTTTAATTATTAATTAAAAACTAACTTTCCCGCCAAAAAAATCTTCCATTTTCCCCACCGCCAACTTTTCCGCCAAAAAAATCTTCCATTTTCGCCACCGCCAAATGAGTAAGACTTCCGGGGTTTTTTTCTCCCAACAGTAATGAGGCTAGGGTTAGTATTTTTCGGCTGATTATTTCAAACGATTCTGTTTATTTTCTTAATGTTTGATGCATTTAAAATTAAACATTGTTAATGAATCGATCCTTCAGATTCATTCTGAAGAACTTTTGAATAAAAATAAAACAGAATAAAGGAAATTAAAAATTTCTAATCCGCATAGCGTTACCCCAACTGGCGTAGAAAATAAATCACGTATTTGCGTTACGTAACTGGCGTTGAAAATTCACGCATGCGCTGTGTGTTCTGAATTCCGCATTGTGTTGACGAATTATTATCAACCGATGCGGACTGGATTTAAATTTTTTTTAGGTTCGTTGCATGTTTTTGTAATTAAAATGTATTTATGTTAGTTATATATTTTTTGTATATGCTTATAGTTTTAAGTGCATCGTTTTTTAAGTAGTTTTTTTAAAACCTGTTTTAAACCGTCTATTTTAAACGATTCGTTTCATTTTCTTAGTGTTTGATGCATTTAAAAGTAAACATTGTTAATGAATCGATCTGCTCATGATGAATCTAAGAAAATTTTGTTGACAAATTCTTGAGATAATACGTAAATTGAAAAGGATATTCTTTAGTGCCCATAAAGTTTAAACGCTGAGTGACTCTATTTTCATTAATCAGATTATAAAAAAATTCTTTGTTTCAGTAAAAAATATTATTATATTAATTGCAGATTAATTCTTTAATTTAAAACTTCCACTTTAATTAAAAACTTCCACTTTAATTTAAAACATAAATTCTACGGGTGCTAACAGAAAATTAGAGAGATACATATTACGTTATGACTGAAGGCCTTTATAATATTATGAGTGAATTATATGACTATCAAAATTTGAAGTTTTAAAATATTTTGATGAAGAAGCTATTAAAGTAGGAATTGCATAAAATATTTAAATATAAAAATTTTAACGAGCACTAAGATTGGCGAACCGGTTGGTCGACAAATTCTTGAGATATTACATAAATTAAGAAAGATATTTTTTAGTTCCCATAAGGTTTAAATGCTCAGTGACTCTGTTTTCGTTAATCATGTTATTAAAAAAATTAACATTTATTGACGAACACGAACACACTGATATTCACCGTTACTCTGATTAGATATTATAAAATCTGAATAGATAAACATAAACGTGTAAACAGCTGTGCGCCGGTTTCTATGGCAACACAGCTGGAAAGGGAAAAGAAGTTTCAGAAGAAAATTCACGCATGCGCATTGTTCTGATTGTTGTCATGACAACCACTTTCAACAGACGATTTAAATTATTTTTAGGTGAGTTACATGTTTTTGTAAGTAAATTGTATTTATGTTAGTTATATATTTTTTGTATATGCTTATAGTTTTAAGTACATCGTTTTTTAAGCAGTTTTTTAAAACCTGTTTTAAACCGATTATTTTAAACGATTCATTTTATTTTCTTAGTGTTTAATGCATTTAAAATGAAATATTGTTCATTAATCGATCTGTTCATGATGAATCTGCGAAAATTTTGTTGACAAATTCTTGAAATATTACATAAATTAAGAAAGATATTCTTTAGTGCCCATAAAGTTTAAACGCTCAGTGACTCTATTATCAGTAATCATATTATTAAAAAAAATGCTTTGTTTCAGTAAAAAATATTATTATATTAATTGCAGATGAATTATTTACACTTTAATTTAAAGCATAAATTCTACGAGGGGTAACAAAAAATGAGAGAGATACATATCACGTTATGACTGAAGGCCTTTATAATATTATGAGTGAATTATATGACTATCAAAATTTGAAGTTTTAAAATATTTTGCTGAAGAATCTATTAAAGTTAAAATTGCATAAAATATTTAATTATTAAAATTTTAACGAACATTAAGATTGGCGAACCGGCTGGTCGCCAAAGGCGGCTAGTTACAAATAAACAATTAAGCTTTGTTTGTAATTTTAATCTCAATAGTTTAGAGTACAGAGTTTTAAAATCAAATTACAATTTCTAGCGCAAATAATAATACCTTTTTAGTGCCGTAATTACAAGAGATTGGAGATCTTTTAGAAATTCTTCTTACATAGCACATCTAAAGCAAATCGAAATGAAAGAATTGGGAGGTTAACTACATTCTGATTGTACAGCATATTCTCTTCACAAAGAACGATACGAAAAAATAAAAATAGAAGAATTTCTTTCGATTATTCTTTTCTTCTCAGACAAAACGCTTATTTCGTATTCCATGCAGGTGTTTTCCACACGCGACACACATCTCGCAATCTCAACGTTTGAAAGAAATTGGCTCAATGAGTTATTACGTCGAGTGCTGCATTCAAATTCTTATGTGAGTTTTCTTATCTCATTGACGATTATCTCAATACTAAACGAAGCGTGGTTCAGTTTATTGTAATCTACATTCATTTCAATTTCTACAATAACAAATATGTTCGGAGTATTTTTGAAATTCTTCATGGAAAATACACTGAATTTAGAGCTTTTAAAATAATTTTATTGAAATATGATTAAAATAAAGTGCATTAGCTTATTCTCAAGATTAATTTATTTTTCTCATTATTCTACTTATTCATATATCAAAGCATTATGTATATGTTATCAGCTCTTCGAATATTTCTTCATTTTATTCTACATATTGATAATCAAAACGAGAATTTTTCTAATTACATTTTAAATTGCTATTCTCACTTATTATTCTAAAATATACATAGTATTCTTATTTATTTAGATTTTTTTACGTCTTTTAGTTGAGAATCTGAAAATATTCAATATTTATCTTGAAAATATTATGGTGGAATAATACTTATTCCACCGAAATATTTTCTTTTCTTTTTGAATTTTAATTGGTTTCATTATAAAAATCAATTAAATCAAGCTGTGTAAATTGTAATTTATATTTGGTAACAAATCGTTTTCTTTTATATTTAACATTTTCAATAACGCACCTTCTCTCGTTCCATATAAAAACCAATTAAATCATGCTGTGTAAATTGTAATTTATATTTGGTCACAAATCATCTTTTATATATTATATCTTCACTAAGAAGATGTAAAAGAAAGAAAAGAAATAATAATGAAAGTAATTATAATCAAGTTACAAATAATATTTTTTTGAAATTCTTTAAGTATTTAGTCTTTATTTCTGTCTCTAATATATACAAAGTTACTTATACTTTTAAAAGTCAGTAAATGTTACGCAACATAATGTTTACTGGCTTCTTATCAAAATTTCTATTGCAATAATAGAATATTTTTTCTAAATACTCTTACGAAAATCACCCGTTCTGTAAACAGAAAAAAAAAATCCAACATATTGGTTAATAGATGGCAAGATGCACAATCATGGAAAAAACAACATAAAAAAACATGCACATAATAACTCGCAGCATCAATTGACAGAACACAATAACGTTCAAAGTGATGGTAGGTAGTTCGTTCGAAGAGAGTATTCATACCTGTGCAAGCGCCTCAACTTATAAAATTATCAAATTTTCTAGAAGAATCTGGAATCTCGGCTCCTAATAGATATCATCATGATTCTTGTGTTTCCTAGAACCTTCATTTTTGCTGCCAAAGAAGGTTAATCATTCTACGAATCATAAAATGACATCCAAATTTGTAGATAAAGACGGGAGTCAGTGATGTGTAAGCCTTTCTCAAAGGGAAACAATCTTATAGATTTATAATGATACATTTACCAAAGAAGAGACCAGATTTCATAAAATAAGCTCAACATATTTAAAATTAAATGCAGTTTTACCCACTATGTTGCAGAATAAATGCAGGATACTTATCGCTATTATAATTATATTTATTCAAATAATATAAATCGTGGTTAACAGCGTATTCTATGATATTATTTTTTATAAGATATATAAGCAAAATGTTCTCCCAGATATTCACTTCTATTTATTACGTATCATCTTTTTCAACCTATAAATAACCTTTTGATAGACTTCCATTTTGTCTATGAGTGGAAGTTTCATTTACAATTACGGAAATTCTCTCTATCGTTATTTGTTTTGCTATCTTAATAATGTGAACGTCTAAAGTAATATGAATTATTGCGCTGAGAGTAGTAATCAAATTTCTCAGCAAGCTCTCTTTCCTCTCTGAAAATTGTATCAATGCTAAAGGACTCCTTTTATCCCTAGAAAATATTTATTCAAGTTTCTTCAGTGGGAATTAATGATAGAGTATTTGGCAATACGCTTGATAAAATGGTTTTCTTTTTGAATTTATATAGATATATAAATATGACATTCAATCCTTATATTTTTGTATGTGCAAACATTTAGAAGATTAAATAAAATAATTTGTTTAAATTCCTGTATAGAAATATATAACAAAAGAAATACAAAATATAAATATTTCACAAAACTTTAAGAAACAGACTATAATGATTTGAAGTAGAAATTATGTTTTAAATGGAAAGATTGCAATAGCAAACCGCTATTTAAGTTAGAAATAATTTAAATCTCTGAATAACATTGGAGCACTCATTTGCGACTTCTAAATAATTAAATGAATTTGAATGTCTTCCAATTTCAATATTTTGGCTGTTTCGAGATTATGGCTGGAGGAAAGCTTAAGTTCACGCAGTCTCTAGCGGAAATGGCGAATTAAAGGAATAAAATGCTGTCATCTAAAGTGGAAATTTTATTTATATGTTTATGAAATGATCTAAAAAGCTTTTAAGCATTCCTATATTCAATAAAGTTTCTTCTATAATTGTGTGTGTAATATGAATAACATTGTAATTAACAGCATTATAAGTTAATGAGTTTACATTTATAAAATTATTTGCCGATAAAATATACACAAAAGGATAATAATTATATGTTGTGTTGATTTATAACACTAATAATGTCCCATTAAAATTATTAGAAAATTCGCATTTCCAATTGTTCTAATTCTGATGTGCTATTAAAATGGAGGCTTGTGGTATAAACCATTTTATATTGACGTGTCTGCAACATTAAATTCTATGAACTGCATCCTCTATTAGTTACAATGTATGTATAACTCAGTATACAATGTATAACTAAACTGCATTATTCGATATTCTGAATGTCAGACAATTATTAGAAGACATCATAACAATTTTGTTGAACGTTTTATACTAATAGAATCAGTTTATTGTATATATCATCATTGTGTTATATTCTAGAGGGGTTTATTTAATCAATCAAAACAGGTAAATGTTGATTGATTAAAGTATTTAGAAAATTATCAGGAATCAGTATTAGAATTTTATAAAATAATATCATAGATTTCTTACAGTATTACAAATGCTTTAAAGTTATTAGGACATTTATGCTTTTTTTTAAAGATTCTGAGTAGCATTTAAGTTAGCAGATAATGAATGATTCAATGCCATCCTAAAAATACAAAATCTATAAAAGATATTTTATACCATTTATTTTCTTATATTTATTTTTTTGTCTGATATTTTAATTAGAGAACGTCATTGCATAACCATCGAATAAGCATTTTTAATGTAAAATTCTTTTATATAGATAAAAGTTCTATAATGCAAGAAATGCCAAAAAAATCAGTTAACTTTTATTTTCATAAAACAAAACATGTACATCTATGGTGTAATTTTTGAATGATTTTCTTAAGATAAGATCCTTTAATTTCCATAATAGTATATGCCAAAAACCCTCCAATACTTGCATTTTCTCCTGTTAAAAGTTTAAAATTATATTCTAAAGAATTTTCATAGTTGTGTACCTATTATTAATTTATGCTATTAATGTCCAAAAATGTAATTTTGCAGTACACATGAAACAAAATTTCTTCGGCGGAAAAAAAAAATGAAAAAAAATCAGTGAACTATTAAACAAAATATATTTTGAGTTTCCTTAGTTTCAACTTTCTTTCAAAATAACGAAAGATGGAGATTTAAAATGAGCTTATTATTCTCACGGTTTTTTTTTTTTTTTTTTTGTTTTTTTCTGCATTAAAAAAAATCTTATTATGATTTAACATTGCATTCTAAACCGTTATCGTTAAAATTATATTTCAATTCATTAAATTGCTTCAAAATTTTTCAATGTGTAAAATCTGTGTTCGTTTATAATTTCTTTAAGACGATCCGTTATAATAACACATCTGAATATCCTACTCTGGAAAAAAATCCTAAATCAACAATTTACCTAATGCAAATTTGAATAAATTAAAAATATTTTACTTGAATGATTCATTCTTTTTGCATTTTGAATGTTCACTTCAAGAATTAATTCATTTTTAACTTAACAAAGGACACTCTTGAAAGGTATAGATAATGAAACTAACTTTCCAAGCATTGAAAAAAAGAAGAGAAGCATAATAAGCCTTATTTTAAACTTCCTAATCTTTTTTTTTATACTTTTTTTTTCCAAATCTTCTAAGAGAGTATTATTTTTTTTTCTCATTGTGGTTTGAAAAAACTTTTCATATCCCGATAGTTTTCTCTGTATGCATGTCTTTAGCAAATTTTATGCTTAATGAGTTCAATTAATGATAAAGCGGAGAAAAGAATTACACTCTTGAAAAGCCCGAAATGCTTTTTATTACTTAACGAAAGAATACTGAAAGTGCAGTACTCTTTCAATTCTTTTTATTCCTTTTGATTTCCCTCACCCTTTTTCAACTTCCAGATCGATTACGCTAATCTCATGTTACAAGGTTTATCTGAAATAAAAAAAGCAAAAATTAAACAAAGATTTTTTTTTCTTTAAATTGTGCTGACGTATGTCTTTGACAATTAAAGTTTCAATCCTTGGTTTGAAGTTAGAGAAAAATGTCATATCACGTGACATAAAAAATAACGAATGAAATGGAAGTAATCACCTTCAATACAGTTCATTTTATAAACTAGTATAAGAAAGTTTTTTTCGTAAAAAAATGTCATTATTTCATTAAATCCTTTAATTTAACAGAAGATTTGAGAAAATAAATATTTGTAACCATGTGAGTTTTTTACTGATATCCCATCATTTATTAAATTTATAGCTTTGAAAATAATTTTACAATATACAAAGTCTCTTTTTTTAGACAAATGTTCATAGACAGATCAATTTTAATCAATATTACAGTATCCGCTTATGATCATGGGTGTATGAACAATGGTGCAATTGGTGGTTATCATGGTGATCATGGATGTAATGATCGATCGGTTGTACTGATCAAAAGAGTGCAGAACATATCTCTCGTATACAATTGCACAGAAACTCTGCCGGTTCTAATGAAAAATAATTCGTTTGTAGTCATTACTTTCTGTATTCAAGTGATTCAACATAGATATTCTACTATGCCCAATCGAAAAAATAAGATTATTAGTCCTGGTTCAATGTTCATTCATGTAAACTGGGAGAGAACTGAAAACAATTCAGGAGGAATAATATCTCATGCATGAATGCATTGAAAACATGAAGACATACATTATGTCATTAAAATGGCCCCCCCCAAAAAAAACCAGTCTACGAGACTCTCTAAAGTCTTCAAGCCTTAAGATCACTCCAATACCTTGTTGCATCCTTTGTTGAACATTATTCATATGAAAGTTTTATCCAACAAATGCTTGATTGCTCTAGGACCTCAGTGGCTATGTGGTAAGGTCTCGTTTGTGGTTCAGGAAGGACCCAGGCTCGAAACCCAATTCCATCGAAAAGCAATCGTGTAAGCTGATATGCTGCACGTCAGATCCATTGGGGCCAAATGGCCTGCCGCTAGTGTGGTGAGAAAGTCTGGAGAGGGCTTGCCATCTGAGGTATCGTCTTTGTCATCTGACCGAGCTTCAAAAGTACAAGGGTTGGAACTTTAATAGTGACAACTATTTATTTACATGGAATACAAAAGTGATTTATATCACCGTGTTTTACAGATTTTCAATATAGTCGCCAGCATTGTGTACAACCCGTTTCAACGATGTGGAAGTCGTAGAACACCTGTAGCAGCGCCTGTTCTGTTGATAGTTCGAATGGACTGGTCTACTGCCACAAGAATGTCTGGAACAGTTTTGAATCGGATGCCACGAATTGGTTTCTTTATCTTAAGAATTAAGTCAAAGTTACAAAGGCTCATATCTGTGGAGTATGGTAGATGGTAAAGTACTTCCCAGCCCCATCGATCGAACAAATCAGCCACAGCTTGCGGTGCATGTGGTCGAGCATTGTCATGCAAAATGATAGGGATGTTCTGCAGAAAGTGTCGCCGTTTATTTACACAATGCTGGTCAGAGATGGTGCTCCAAAAATGAGCAGTAATACTGCTCTTTGACGGTCTGCTGTGGGTGAACGGTATGCGTTAGGATGATACCATCACAGTCGTACACGAGAACCAGCATAACTTTCACATTTCTGGGATTCTGAAGAAATTTCGAACTTCGAGGTGACCCATGAGGACGCCATTCGATTGATTGGGGTTTCAGTTTTGGCTGGTACGATCTGGTCAAGTCTCCTCCAACGTATTGATACGGTGTAAAAATGCCTCTGCTTCGCGCTCATAGCGCTCCAGGTGGGTTCGAGCAACATCGTATCGTAGCCATTTCTGCATTTCTGTCAAATTATGTGGAACCCATCATAAAGCAATTTTTCTCTTTCCCAGGCGTTCCTTCAGAATGCGCAGCACAGTCGTATGCACAAACCCTGTCTGTCGGTCCAGCTCACGAATGGCTTGGCATCGATCACTGTCTATTAGTGCGGCAACAGCATGCACTTCTGCTTCTCTGACACTAGGACGACCTGGCCGATGCATGTCTGCCACATTTTGGCGTCCTTCATTGAAGGCTTTTACCCATCTTGCAACAGTTTTGCAAGGTAAGGCAGATTTCCCCGCAAGCCTCATGAAGCCCTACATGACATTGCCTTGCTGTACGACCTCTGACACATTCCATTTTTATCCAATTTCATTGTTTTTGTTATGAAAACCTCCTGATAACACTTACTTTAGACCGCAAGCTAATACAAGAATCAGTTCTTCGCGTCACTCCGAATGCGCGTGAAGTAGGAAGGACGAGTCTTTTTGCTGAGAGGTAAGGTAGGTATGTAGCAAAAGAGTGATATACGTGACATTCTTTGGTTTTGTTGCGTAGCGTTTTTACAGCAGTGTTGCCGCTATTAAAGTTCCAACCCTTGTACAAGATGCGTCCAAAAATAGCTTAGCGTTGCTTTAAAACGGGACATTAATATTACCAATCTAAACTGAAATTTGAAATCTCCAAAGTCTTATGTCTTTTTAAGAAAGTATAAAAAATGAAATATGTATGAATATTTCTTTCAGTTCTGTACAATATATCGATTTTTTTATATCCAATTAAAACAAACGAATAATGCCAATGATATTGTGGCGTCTGCTATCACTGCCCTTATATACTTATAGAATGAGTAATTTTTAAAGCATTTTGGACATAATGTTCACAACAGGCAGCGTCCTCTGTACAAAAATAAATGTCAAATATGCTAACAATTTTAGAAAATAAATCAAGCATGTGATTTAAAATTCAAAATGCTTTCCTTTAATTTTAATAATGCTTAATTATTTGTAAAATAATATTTGAATTCAATGTGGTTGAGATGAAAAATTCGATTTTCGTAAAATGTATAACAAATACAACTATAATGCTATAATAAGAATTTTTAATACTACTTTAATAATTCTTACAACACCTTTAATTTATTTGATTTAAGTAAAATGAATTATAAAGTTAAGATTATCCACTGAATTACAGTTTTTGCCGAATTTATTAATTTTAAAACAGATTTATTAAATTAAATTTTAAATTACGCTGCAATTATTAATTTGTTACGATACTCTAACAGAAGCTTTTATAAGTGAAGATAAAAATTTATTTATTCAGTTATCTTCTACTTATATTTGAATTTTTGTTTTGCTTTATTTATTTTCATGTCTAATCTAAATATACATTCGGTTGTTAAATATTTGTGTCGTGATTATTATTGTAAATATAATTAGAAATAATAAATAAGAATACTTACAAAGAGATCTGAAACAAAATATCAATGTAACTTCATTTGTTTTCTTCTTTTGTTTTCCATTCATAAATTTTTGGTAAGTGAAAAAAAATTCTTATTGCTTATTTGTTTGGGGATTTATTAAATTGATTAATGTGCATGCGTTTATATACCTAATTTTAAAATTATTTTTGAAATCAAAACTTTATTGAAATGCTTACACAAACTTTTAAGCGGTTTTCTATTATCTTGATATTTATTAAAATTTCTGTACAATTTCTTTACTTAAAATATAAATTCAAATATTCTTCTACGTCCCATTTTATTTAAAACCGTGAATAATTGTTTATAAATATTAAAATACATGGGTATTTTTTTGATTGACGAAATTGGATATACATTTCCAGGAGATGGTGAACTCTGATAGGTACTTTTGCGAATTGAAAATTCGGATTATAAATATTTTTAAGCATTTGTATTAAAATATAAATACATTAAATATCTTTTAAAAAATCTTTAATACAAAAAACATTAAAAAAAATAAAATATGTATAAATTTAAAGATTTCAAAATACTCCAGGCGACTTAATTTTACAATTTTTCTTTTATTTTTTTCTTTATTAACTACATAAATTTATTTGGAACAAAATAAATTTTGTCATTCCAATTAAATATTGGTTTATTAAAAGTAATTTTATGCTCACTCATTGGATTTTTATAAGAAGTTTGGTTTTCTGATCAGAAACCAAACTTTTAATTATCTAAAATAGTTCTAAATATAAAATGCGTACTCTGATTTTTCAATGTTTAACAAAAGTATTTATTATCAATGTTATTTAATTTCTATAAAAATTAAGACACCTAGAACGTTTCAAAAATATTTAAAAACAATAAAAATAACATTTTGAGAAAAGTCATTAAAATGCACGCTTTTTCTCTCCGCCCTTCAAATAGTCATTTTATTGAAAAAAATAAATTATGTAATGCTATTTCAGCTGAATATAAACATATTTTATGGTGATAAATCAATAAATATAACATTTCATATTTTCGTTGATTTCAAAATCCACTATACCCTTAAAAATATTTCAAAGTAAATACGTCCCTATATAACAATGTTATTAAATAAATATCATATATTATAATTGCCTTTAATAACACATTTTAAACGCGTCATTTTCGAAATATATTACATTGATTTTTTAGCGTTGTGTAAGGAAGGAATTTTATTATTTGTAGTTTCCTAAACACCTAAGAATTTTAAAAAACACCAGTGTTTAAGAAAACGACAGTTGACAACAATAAAGAATTTAGTAATGGAACTAATAGGCTAGTAAAGAAGATTGATTACTATCTAAGAAAGTTCTCCTTAAAAGAATAGAAATACTTGAAAAGAGGCTTTAAAATTGTAAAAAAAAAAAAAAAAAAAAAAAAAATATTTATGACTCTTATAACAAGAAAAATAAACTATTATCTTTAGAAAATGCTCATATGTTTTAATTTTAATCTACTGGCATTAAACGAACATGTTATTTAATTGATAAGTTTAATTTCAATTAAATCTCTTATGAATAGTTTATTGCTTGTATTTTCAACAAAGTAGCTTTAAGCATTGCATTATGGTTGACATAAGCTGCATTATTTAATAACATAAACCTGTTCTATTATGTATTATGATTTTCTTAGTGGAAACAAATCTTCCAGTAACGTAACAATGAACATATTACTGTATGGGTAGTTAGAATATTTTATTACTTATTCAGTTTTCTATAGTTGGCCGTCCTCATTTTGTTAATTAATAAACATGTCTGATTTAAGCTGTAATATATTCGTGCTTTGAATGCACCGTTATTCTGGCTCTCAAAGCTTTTTTTTTCCTATATCATGTCAACTTCTATCACTTTGCCAGAAAGAAATATATCTAGTAGCACAAATATATTGTATAATATTTCATGATATAAAACAATATTCACAATACTATATAATATTGTTTAATATTGAAAAATATTGTATATTTTCATACAATATTGTGCTACAGACTATGTTACATGGTATATAGAACGTCCTTTCATCCTTTTCACATTGGTATGGTCCTCGAAAATTAAATGCGTGCAAATTATTATGATTTTTTTTGTTATAGACAATTTACTACAACATGTTTTACAAGAGAATTTATACTAATTTCTATGATAAATTCAAGGTATGATTATTGAAAAAGCTATAAAAATAATTAATTGTTTTAGATAATTAACAGATTTCAGTAGTGATTTCAAAACGTGCAAATATCAGATTCTATAAAGGAAATTAAATTATTTTCTGTAATAAAATACTCCAATAATTATTTTTCCAATAATATATTGTAACAATTTCTGTCTATCTAATAGACAATCGTTGAGCTTCATTATATTTCACATATTTAGATGAAACTTTTCAGCTATCGAATTTATAATAAATTACCATTCTGTTAAATTGATTTGATTGTCTGCTTTATATTATTATATCATAAATCACTAAAAATTTTATTCGTTAGAATACTTCTGTTAAAATTATCATCTTATAACTTTAAACGAGCAATTCTTGTATATAAATCTATATCTTTTATCTCGGAAAAAGCTCTAACAATTTGGAAAAAAAAAATTATATTTAAATAAGGTTTTGCTCTTTATCTATATGTGTATCATTCCTGAAAAAATGTGATTTTACACAAAATAAAACCCATGTTGTGGGTCATCGGTTCAATTCATACTTTTTGCATCATTTTTTACTTATGTATTTATATATATTTTTTTTTCTTTAAGTTTGTCTATATATGTGTCTTTCCTGAGAAAAAGCGATTTTACACACACGTATATATATATATATATATATATATATATATATATATATATATATATATATATATATATAGCTAATTATTAGAGCCTTTTTCTATCTACTTTCATGCTGACAATGTCATATAGCACCATCACCCACCCGATTTGACCATGGTGAAACTGAGTGAGAAATATAATAATTTAATAAATATAATATGTTGAAATATATAAATAAGGATAGATAAGCTGTAAAATGAATACTGCAATATAGCAGATTCTTTCGAATGTTAAACCAAGTTCATTTATGATATTTTTTTATTTAAATGACCAGTTCATATACATTTAAGTTTGAAAAAATATTCTATATAATCAGTATATGATTCGTATCTAAATATTTTCTACGTTTGTAGAATATATATATATATATATATATATATATATATATATATATAATAATATAATATAATATAAACGGCCGATCGAATCTCGCTTTTCAGATAATCTTAGTAACAATGGTTTTAAAAATAGAGTAATGGCAAATCTAGTTTAAGTCTTAATCAATACATCTATTTTCAGATTTCATAGACCATCATGTTGATTGTAACTGTATTTGTTTTGATAATTTTTGTGAAAATGCACAATAATTCATAACATATCTCTGTTCAAAAAATATTTGATGACTAATTTATTTAAATTGGACAGGGATTCTTTGTCTAACCTCAATATCAACAGAGTCAATATGAAATGCTGTAACATGAAGCTAATTGAATCTTCTACTCTGTTTAAATGCTACATTTGGTATACAAATGTTATACTCATGAATTAATATTTAATAATTTATGAATTTCATTAATATTAAAATGATTAATTAATAGCTAAATTTTGTTATAGGATTTATAAAAGATTTTTAAAAAATGGATGAAATTCATCTTTTGTTCATCTGAAAAAAAATAATACAGAGAACTTGGCTCTGGAAATAAAGAAAGTAGCGAAGTCCAAAAAACAATAAAGACTGTGATTATTGAAACTTCTTTTAGTTTCTTCTCTCTACATATGCTTGACAGCACAGTCTCAAAAGAAAGACTTAAAAAATGTCCTCGGAAGATATAAAAAAAAAGCTTTATTGATTTCTTCCATGGCTAGCTCTAAATCTCCAATGCGACAGTTGGATATTTAATTATCTTCAAACACTTGACTGGATTTTAATGAAAATTTCAAAATTTCTCGTCGTTTTCTGAATTTTTGGGAGGAAAAAAAATATTTCAAGTCGCAAGCAAATCCTTTCAAAAAAGCAAGAGGGGAAAACGAAAAATATAATACAATAAAAACGATTTTTCTCTCACAACTTAACGTTTTATTTCTTTACCCAAAACTTTTTTTTTTATTCTTCTTAGTTCTGTACTTTTTTCAATTTTGCGACAAAACGCAGTCGGAACTGAAACTAAATTCAACGTATTTTACCGATATTATTATTTTTTCCATCCAGTGTTGCTCTTTCTTTCTTTCTTTTCTTCCCTTTTTGTTCATCTCTCCGGCGATTTTCAATATATACATTCCCCATCTGTTGCGAAATGTGAAATGCAATAACTTCCCCCAAAGAAAAAGAAGCCAGAAAACAAGCGCTGGCTCTCTATATCTGCATAGATATTCCTTCAAATCTGCAAGTACCTTCATTCAAAACATGAACAACAAAGAGAGCAAAACACTGGATGATTTCCTCTTGAGATTTTAGCAAAACAAATCTATAAAAATGTATTCTTTTTCCCCAATTCATCTTTGGAAAAAAACGATTCCGAATACGATCAATTTTCCTTTAATCTTTCCTTTTTTTACTTTCTAGTTTAATCAGTCGAAAATCAATATACTTTTCCCGATAGGAAACTTATCAAAAGTCTTGAATCAACTGCCCGACTTCTCATGTGAAATAAACTATTCCAACGAATTTCCAGAGGAAGATTAAAACTAAAATTGCTATTATTTTGATCACAGTAAATCATAAGAACTATATTCTTTACACGAAAACATTTCTTATTTAAAAGTATATTCATAATCAAACGTGGTTCATATATTCTATTCTGGCGAATTTTCAGAGGACGATTAAAACAAAAATTGTTATTATTTTGATCACAGTAAATCATAAGACTATATTCTTTACATTTAAACATTTCTTATTAGTACATTCAGAATCAAACGGGGTTTATATAAATTATTCTGATGCATTTTCACTGGAAGATTAAAAGTATATTTATCACTATTTTATCACAATAAATCCTAGGAATTATATTCTTTACAGGGAATCATTTCTTATTTAAAAGTACAAATGGTTATAATTAAAGTTCCAATTTGAAATGATCGTAAAAGGAAAAGTATTGGACGAAATGTTATCAAACTTTGTAATAGTTTAAAAGAGGTCATGGAAATTTATTTTCCACCCAAAAAATATTCAAAAACTTATCATCAGGGGTGAAATAGCCCTGTATCATATTGTTAAACAAAGTTAACACCGGTTTAAAATGTGTTTAATCGTTTCTGAAACGTGTTACAAAGCATATTTCAATGTTGTTTCCGCCATTTTCTGAAATAAAGTTAAATCGCATCACTGCATTAGCATTTAGCATAGCAGGTGGAATGTTACGCACATATCGGTGTTCGCATCTTTCAGTTCCGCTAAATTGTTTAGATTCTTACCATAAACAGTACTTTTGAGATAAAACACATTGAATATGCTTTGTAACACGTTTCAGATATGATTTTATTTATTTTACACATTTTTAACCGGTGTCTTCATGGGTTATTTTGCTTAACAATATTGATACAGCGCCATTTGACTCCTGATGGTGAGTTTTTGAATTTTTTTCAGCAGAAAAGAAATTTCCATGACCTTCCTTAAACTATTACCAAGTTTGATAACATTTGTTACCATCCAGTAGTTTTCCTTTTATGACCACTTCAAAGAGGAACTTTAATTACAACCACCCTGTGTATATTCATAGTCAAAAGTAGTTCATATAACCTATTCTGATGAATTTAAAAGTAAATTTGTTTCTATGTTTGTTGTCACAATACATCCTAAGAATTATATTCTTTACAGGAAAAGATTTCTTATTTGGAATCATATTCTTTATAAAAGATTTCTTATTTGGAATCATATTCTTTACAGGAAAAGATTTCTTATTTGGAATCATATAGAAGATAAAATATTTTTAAAAACAAGTATAAAAAATTAATTCGAAATACCAGATGTACGTGCTGAGATTGATTAAACAACAATTGTTAAGAAAAAAAAATAATTTTCTTGAGAAAAATTTTGAAACTCCTCTGTCTTTTCTTAAATTTCACAATCCCTGAATTACATTACAGTTTCACAACGTGCATCAAGGTTTTCAGGAACGCCGCCGCTTTTAGAGCTATTTTAAATCATTTAACCTTATTTAATATTTGAAATATTTTAAAAATTATTCCATTTCGTGATGGATTCTTTGGTTAATTGGTTTACGCATTCATTGTACAAGTGACCGACACTGACCTTGAGCTATCTCAGTTGAATTTTCCAGACATTTGAAGTAGCTAATTCTGGAAATTATTTCATACGTGCTTTTGCGGATTCTAAGCTATCAATGACGTTTAAATCCTCCAATATAATTTGAGATTTCAAATAAAATAATGCTCTATGGAGGAAAAACGCTTTTCGTGGGATGGCTTATTTGGCTAGTTAGGCTCGGATTCATTGTCCAAATGATGGCAATCGATTTTGAGCAATTTCAAGTGCCTGTCCGAGAGAAAAAGAAGATGAATCTTCTAGACTAATTTATAAAGTGATTTGGCATTTAATCGACAGCAAGCAAATCTAATAACAATATAATAAAATGCATTATATTAAATGCCAGTTTACTCTTTTTGAACTAATTGCATTATTTTACTGGCGTCAATAAGCACACATATATATATATATATATATATATATATATATATATATATATATATATATATATATATATATATATATATATATATATATATATATATATATATTTAGATTTTTATAATATACATCGAATTTGATGCATTTCAAAAACAAATGAAGCCAATCCATTGTCCAATAATAAGATCATTAATATCTAGTTCCATCTCAAAGACTTTGAATTAATAATGCTTTTAAAAATATATAGATTTCATAGCGCTTTAACAACACATGAATCTTGCTACATTTTTGCGAGGAAAATTAATTCAAGTACACGATGGCAGCTTATGTTTCTGGCTTGCAAAAATTTGTTTTATATTTTAAAAAATAAATTTATTGCTTTTCCTAATAAAATAGATGGAGTATGTATAAAAAGAAGAAGAACTTTAGTTTGCTTAAAAGTAATTTCATACTTTTCAAAAATATGGATATTTTTGACTTGAAATATCACTCATTATTAATTGAGAAACTTTTACTGCTAATTTGTACTTTTTTGAAATAAATATTTTTGATTTATAAATAAGTTTTTGGTTGCAAAATTAATCCAATAAACTTTTACATTTTTGAATAAATTCAATACAAATATAGAAATCAACATGTTGAAATGAATAAAAATATCATGGATATTTTAAAAGAATTCATTTTTAAAAACTTTATTTCTATTTTATTTCATGAACAATGAAATATAATGTATAATTTATATCTCAATGTAAATTAAGATTGTAAATATTTTACGACAAAGCTGGGATCTTATTGCTTTTATAATATTATTAATACTTTTATTAATATTTTACCGAAAAATCATTAATATTTCTTAGTTTTTTATCAAAATTCAGTTGAAAAAAATCAATAAAACGTTTTTAAATTTTATTTCTGAAATGTGAAATTTTGTGCAATTATTCGTATTAATGCCTGTAATGAAATATTCGAATTCAAATTATTTCAAAAACATTTTATTTGATTGATCTAGTACATAATTAGGAGTCCCTTTTTACATATATAACATATTTTACATTTATTATTTTATATTTTCTAATAATATCAAACGGGAAAATAAATGTAAAAAATCATTATTATCGATGAAAAATTTCCCACTCGTGTTTATGAAATGATTTAAATGAAAGAGCCATGCATTTATTTCCTCTGTAAAATTCTACAAAAGATGCGGATCAAATCTTAATGATTCTGTAAACACATTTTTTTTTTTTTTGCTTTATTTAATAACATGCTTGAAACACATTATTAATGATGTTTACATTTAAAACGAGAACTTCAGAATTTGAATTCTAATGATTATTTTTTTACCCAAATGCACGGTATGGAATTTTTTGTCGAAGCAAACTTTGGAAATATATACCAAAAATATTTTGTTTCAAAATACTACAAAATACTTAAGAAATATAAAAATACTTACTACTGTCTGTTTTTAATTTGTTTAATGATGCTACAAACAGTGTTCAAAAATATCAAGTTTTTCACTCTTTGCAGCTTTCATTGAATGTATTTCTTAAACATATTTTCATAATAATCGAAATCATTACAAATTATTTGAATTTGTCCAATAAAAGGCCCAAAACTTTTCAATTATTTTATAACGAACAGTTTGTGAAATTTTCAAATGCGCCACAGCTTTGCATTAACTCCTTTTTTTGTCTGATAAAAATATCAATTGTGTCTTTATAATAATAACTGATAATATATAATATAATTGAAACTAGCTCTTTTTACATGCATTTTGTTTTCATATTTTAGTCTCTGTGACAGTGGTTTATGACTATTCAACAGTTTTAAGAACAAGATCTGGCAACTTAATATCCAATCTTGATTGCTTTTCCCAAAAGAAAAATATTCTCACTTATGGGGGAAAATAACTTCTAGATATTTTCTTACTAGTGGAGTATGAATTTTTAAGAAAGTTAATCGTTAACGTTAGTTGAATATGAAGCGTCTGTTGATTCTTTATTTCAAAATTGATCAAAAAATGTAATGATCACATTAAAAAATATTTTTTCTGTATATTTGAATTATTTAGTTCGTAACAAAGGAATTTGTTAATATACAGCAAAAGTGCGCTGTATATTAAGTTGTAGTTCACATTAAGAAACGTCCACTATCGTTCTTCGTAAGTTACTTTCAAATTCCCCTGTTTGATTTTCCAGGAGTACATTTGTGAAATAAAAGTAATTAAAATGTTATATTTCATACGTTCTACAATATGTCTGGTAGATAAAAAATCAGTGCTAAATCAAGATGTACTGCACGAAAGGAAATCATTGAAATCTGTTTCTAAGGTATTGCGAGGCAGAAATTGAGAGTTGAATATGTAACTATTTTGATATGCTTGTTAATTAAATAAATAATCACTAAATTATTTAAATATTTTTAAAAGCATTTTATTCTTGCTTTGCAACAAACGAATAAATAAGAAAAATGAAACACAATTAAAGTTTATGCATCATTTTCTATTTATAACATTTAATAATTAAATTTGAATTTATTTTTCGTTTACACAAATTACAGCAAAATGATCGAAAATATTTATAAAAGAATTAGAATAAAAAAATATTATATTTGTAGGTTAAAAATGTTTTTCTTTCCTTACGAAAGTATTTCAAAGCAATTACAAATTTTATTTTTGATATTTCATATCCTGAATGGACAAGCAGTCTATACGCTCTTCAATTTTATCTTGTTTTGATAATCAAGTAGTTCAATTCTTTACTTGTTGTAGAATTTAGTAGAAATTATTCACCTTGTGACAAAAATAATCGCGATAATAAAGTTCAACACAAATTCATGTCAACCGATTCATGGGGAGGGACTTCTGTGAGTCAAAAGACTGGAGCACCAGGAGGTAGAAGACTGTTTTAGCACCTTCGCCTGCAGATTTTAGCTGGGCATAGTGGAATGGTCTTCATGCCTTGGGTGACCATACCAGGAGCAAGCTCCCGACGTACTTCATCTATTCCGCCCAGGGACACACGGCCGCCACAATGAGGCAATCTGTAGGACTTGGTAGGGTTGTGCCTGCCAGTGGCCACCTTAAATATCTTTTGTTTTATCAGGGTGAAAAATCTTACCCTCTCTTTGCTTGAAATGTCGCCAACATCGGGCCTCTGCTGAACGTATTCTGGACTCTTTAGGACTTCTTTGGGGAGACATTTATTCTTCTCTCTTCCTCGCTTTTGACTTTCTTCTTACCAACGGATGTTTAGATTTGGTCTGACTAAGTCAGACCATGGAGATTAGCAACAACAATAACGAATTCTCGACATTTCAAGTATAATTTCTTTAACTAAATGAAATTCTTGAAATGAAATTCTAGAAGATATTGTCAGACAGAAATTGAAATTCAAACATGTGGCATATCTCGGTACCCTTGTTATTAAAAAAGAAATTAGTCATTAAAATATTTGAACGTTTTTAAAATCATTTTGTTAGCTTTGTAAAGAATGAATAAATCTGGCGAAATGAAACTCAATTCAGTTTTATGCATCATTTTACTAATAAAAATGTTTAAAAATTAAATTTTAATTTGAATTGACATTTTGGGTACACAAACTGCCGTAAAACGACTGAAAATATTCACAACAACATTAAAATTGTTACATTTGTGGGTTAAAAACGCTTTTCCGTACGTCATTTACGCATCTCATTTTGATGGTTTCACAATGCTTAATTGAAAAGCAGCCAATTTTTTCTTCAATTTTATCTCTTTTTGATAATCAAGTAGTTAAATTTTTTACTTGTTGCAAAATTTAGTAGAAATTACTCACCTTATGACAAAAATAATCGCGATAATCAAGTTCCACACAAATGTATGTCATTTCAAGCACGATTTCCTTAAACAAATTCTCACAAAATACCGAAATTGCAATTCGCTCCTCAAGAACGGGTCTTATCAGAAGTGCGCTAATGCCCTCGATATCTCAACAGCGAAGAACCGAGGCTTTAGAAATCAATTAGTTGAAGAGGAGAACTTCCTTCACGAGGAGCATGAAATTAACGGATATCGATGAAGTCGAATATATTATCGAGATTGAAGGCTCTTGCTATCTTATTTGCCCAGTTGGTGATGATGCATATATAAACTTTTCTCGAAAAAGTCTTTAAGTAGACACTTGTGTTAATTTAGGGGAATTTTTTTTTGTATCCGCAGTGGCTTCTAAAATTAATTTTCTTTAGATTTTCAAGTTGATCAAAATTTGTTTTCCACTTTGCACTAATAAGAGTGATTTATGGTGCCTTATTCTTTTCTGGTTTTTGCAATAATCAATAATGAAGCTCTTTATGGTTCAGACAAAATTATTGTATGAAAGAAATTATCAGTTTCTACGTGATTGAATAGTTCTTAACTATTTCTTAAATGCCCTCAATTGGATTATTTTGTGAAAAAATGATGTCCTTTTTTTTCATATTACTGAAAAGTAATAATTCAAAATGGAGAAGAGTCTTTAGATATTCGAAAAAAAAAATAAGCATTGCTCCTTTTTTAAATGAAAATTGAAGTTAAAATTAACATATAAAATTATCAGTTAAATACCAATGTAACTACCATTTAATAATTTAACTGAATTGAAGTCACTCATGGAATTGTAAATGGCATTGGAAATTTCTATGAGTTTCTTTTTTTATATAACCTGTTATACTAAAAAAATAAATAAATTGCGCATTGAAAACTTATACAAAAGTCTATAATACTTCTATTTCCAGATAGAAATGCATTATATTTATTTATTACTCATTATTAGAATTGAAGATAATGAGCTTCTTACCATCGATCTGTACTAACATTCTAATGGGCAATTTTTACAGTTAAATTCTTTCATTATTGAAATAGGAACAAATTCGATAATGAAACACTGGTCTTAAATTATCATTTACAATATTTTATACTTACACACCATTGACTTTATATGTAATGACATTAAAATAATTCAGCAAACTACAATTTTTCAAATATTAATAAAAGAAAACGCATATCATAAAAGAAAAGAACATTGTTTAAAACTGTGCACCTTTCTTCCCCATTAGATTATTATCATCGTAATATCCGAAATTGTCCAGACCGTTATATTAGACTGAAATCTGTACCATGCTCATAGCAAGCCTTAGCAGAACTCTTTTCTTTCCCTTCTTATTAGAGAAGAATAGTATATCTTTAATGAACTAATTGCAGTTAAAATAATGTTTAGACACAGTGAATTCCAATTCTTTTCCAATTAACAACTGATAACCTTTTCTTAATATTTTCTTTTTGTTCACTGTAAATACAGAAATTAACATTTCAAAAATAGATTTTTCTTCTAGATTATTGTTATTTACTTTGAATTTTTTCCTTTACAGATGACGGAACTTTCCAAAGCATCTTAAGTAGTTCTCATATCCATGTCCTTGAAAATGGATCACTTACTATAACTGTTACTCAAAAGTCAGATGCTGGATATTACATGTGCGAAACCAGTAATGATGTTGGAGAACCTCTGAGATATTCTGTTCGGCTGGCTGTTCATTGTGAGTGTCTTCTATTTTTTTTTAACTGCATTTCTTTTTAGTAAATATATTGACTTATTTTTATTAATTAATGGATAATGTGTTTAATTTTTAATCGACAAATTTATAAAGAAATTAATATTAATAGAGCGAATATTAAGTTATGCAAGATTTGTAATATTTTATGCTGTATTCACTTATAAAAAATCGTTAAATTAATTTTAAAACTTCTCTTGTAAAGTTTAAAAAAATTAATGACTATGAAATTTATAAACAAGTCTATTCATGCATGGAAAAAAATATTTTTCTATATACATGTTCTTATATTCTCTCTTATACATCATCCCTTCTGTGAGTAAAGATGAGACAATAAGAAAGGAATGGGGAAAAAATGAGCTCTTTTTATTCTTAAATACATTTCGTTTGTTTCGGATTCATTAAAATTTAATGTGAAGATATCATATTTAGCACTTCTCAAAAAACATATAACAGTTTGATATAGAACACAGATAGTTCAAAATATATAAATAGTTTAAAAAAATAAATTAAATTATAAATAATATAAATTATAATTTAATTCATATAATAAATAAATACTTTAATTAAATTTATTTATTATTTGAATAGTTTATTGAATTACCTATAATGTTTGTTATTAAAATATATCTGTTTATAATAAAACACAAAAAAATTATTTAAAAACAAAATTATAATTCCATTTTAAAGATTTAAAACCAAAAACTCCATTTTCTGATGAAGACTTATAATTTAATTAACAGTTAGTTGGTTGGAATGTTATAAATAATTGAAAAACTGTATTCACTATTTTGGATATCTTTAATAAACTGAAGTATGCATTAACTTTGACGTTCCAAAATAAGTAATAGATTTGAACTTTACTTTCTAAATTATTTCCAGACAAAATAATAATTTCATTTTGTACATATTTAATATATTTTATTCTTATTATGTTATTCGTCTTTATTATATATAATAAATTCGAATAACCGAATAGAATAAGTTGTGCGAATTTTGTCTTAGCTCAATACATAAGCGGTTCATTTGTGTTAATTTACCAGGTTAATGCCTTAAAATTAGTACCCTTCAAAAGCTGAGGGAAAATATATTGCAAAGAAAAAAGTCAATGCATTGGCAATTACATTCTTTCCTCATGTCCACAAGTAGTAAATCAGTCTGGCAAAATTATCGTGTATATTCCATATATTTCTCTGAAACTTATGCCTTCGCAAAGAGCCCTTAGATATTCTCAGAGGCATATTCTAATTTATCAAGTAATACCATATCTACTTTTCAAATTTTGCAATACAGAGTAAAAAAATTAAAAATAATAGTATTATATTTAATAATGTTTTTCATTTTTGTTATATCTGAATGAACATAAGGCTACATGACCTTTCCAAATGTAAAAAAAGGATATATCCCTAATTTATCACATTTTTTTCTTATAAAATTTTTAAAAAAATGATATAAATTTTGTTGCATATTGAGCCATTATTTACTAAACATAATTATCATTCAAATGTTTCGAAATGAAACCTGATCTTTCCTCGGTAATTTTGAACCATTTGAGATGATAACTGATATTTGAAACACGAGTAATTCCATCGTTTTATGACTTAAATTATACTAACGTTACAAAATTATCAAATTTAATAACATTAACTGAACTTAATTTAAACAAAATCGTATATGTATTTGCATAATAATCAAATTACTTCCATCTAAATACTCCTTTTCCACTCCAGGTAAATGTGGCTCATTAAATATAATCTTTACATTTAAACAATGATTGCTACATGCAATAAAATACTTATGCTGTATCCCTTCTACATAGTATGGCTTACGCAAATTCAACGAATGAATCATCCTTCCTGAAGTCTTTAATAAATTAATTTCTAAATTCCAGAGCATTATTAATGCTTTCGACGAAAATCCCATTATGCGTAATATCTCAGAAATAAAGCGCTTGTGCAATTCTCGAAGCTAAACTCACCAACCTCTCGTCTGCTGACAATTATAAATCAGCTTAACGATTCAGAAGCGCGGTGCCCGTAGTTTTCCACCCTTCCAGTCCCCCCCCCCTGGTGCAGCTCAGGGAGTGCTAGAGGGAAATAGTTCTCTTAATTAAAACGTCAGAAATTGTTTTTAATTCGTCTTCTTCCACCCTTCTACCTTTAGCTGCCCCCCAAATCCAGACTTCGACCCAGGTGGTTCACGTGAGAAAGTCTGAGGAGGCACGGTTTTCTTGTTCCGCATCGGGTGATCCCCCATTAAATATCGTCTGGAGTAGAGAGGGGTTTCCATTGAGCCTGTATCCTGAAAACAGGTAAGGATAATCTGTGCTTTTTATTTTCATTAGTGGAATATGCATACTATATTAAAAGGGTCATAAAGTGAGTTATGAACGTAGTGTGATTTTAAGACGGAAGTTCATTTCTTAAATTGCGTAAAATGTGTATTTTAATTTCTTCAGATTTTCCGTGGATATATCTAGACTAGTGAATAGAATAATCAGTCATGTTACAAAAAACAATAATTGTTTGCATTTTTAATTTATTTTTGTCTAGCAATAGAGAGAATAACATGAAGAAATTTTTTTGATTCACTTTTTTTTTTTTTTTTTGGTTTGTTTAAGGGAGGGTGGGGGCAGTGGACGTGAAATATTCTTTTTTATTTTTCATTACCAAAACATATTCTTTTATTAAAATAAAGTAGCATTATAAAATCTATTGTTCAGTGAAATGAATATTTGAAGAGCCTAAGAGAAAAAGTAAATATTATTTACTTTTCTCATAACTACATTATAATTAGATTTAAACATGTTTGAAATGTTCCAAGTGTCTTAATTATTGAAGCATTTAAATAAAATTGATAAAGATGATTGTGGTTAAAAATTTAAAGAAAACTAGTGGTGCATTTTATATTTCGAGTTTTTTTAGGAACTTTAAAGTCAATTTCAGTTTAAAAAACATAAAATTCTTTAAAAATGCCATGCTTAAAAATATTTCGAATAAATTAGCATTTAATATTATAATTAAATGCATAATCATAATACAAAATACAAAATCATACACAATGCATAATACAAAATCATTCACAATTTTGCTCCAAAAACTTTATATAGGTTAATAAGGAAAAAGTAACAGGAAAAATTAAAAATATTATCATCAGGAATATTTTGAAATTTAAAATATATATGTACATATATATATATTAGTTTTTTTAATAATATATTTCTTTTTAAAGAGTCTTTTAAAATATATTTCACTCATTTACATGTTAATACATACACATAAAAAATTATAACTCTAATCAAATAATTCAGAAAAGTGTCTAATAAAATCCACCATTCACTTAAAAAGAAAAAAAATAATATTTACTACAAATATATATTCCTTATTTATTGGATTTCGAGTTCGAAAATGTGCAGGCTTTCATATATAAATAAAAATCGTATGATTTAATATGGAATTTTGTAATTTTTTTTATGTGAAACCTCACATTTTAAATTAAATTTTATCGATTAAGATTTAATTATTTAAACAATATATTAAACTTGGAATTATCAATAACACAAGTGACATGAAATATCAGATGTCTAATCAATAAGGAATTAAACAACTACTGTGTTAAAAAAAAATCCGTCTTTCGCTAATTTCGTAATAATTTGAATTTTAATGAATATTTATTATGTGTTTGCGTATTAGTTAATGTAACATCAGTTACAGCATATGACGCTTTTACGATTTTACTTTAATCTGATTTCTATTTGAAAATATGTTATTTTTAAGTATACTAATAAAAGCGAGTTTCTTTTATTTTAATTATCTTGTAGTTTTAATTTTATTTTTATTATTAATATATTTCATACTTCAATATTATTATTATAATTAATTTTGTAATCAGTTTTTATGTTGTTATTGAGCTTTCCATATGAATTCACTTTCCATGAATTCACAGAAGAATAACACAGCCAATATAAAATCCATAAACTCTAGTTCATTAGGAATGGCGAGAAGAAAATGGATACATAAAAAAAAATGAAATCAACTTCTTATTTATGAAAGGAAAATTAAATTAAAGAAAATAAAAATAAAAGATTTTTTTTATTTTAATAATTTACATCCTATAATAATTGAATGCATTGTAATTAATATAAAACTGAATTTGTATATACTTTTTAAAATACAGGAGTGCAAATTTCAAAAGTTTTAAAAGTTTTAAATTATAAATTATTAAAAAAAATAGTTCAATTTTAGAAGCCACGTTTACAGTCATCCGGTATTTGAAATTAAACTTCATATTTTCATTCTCAATTTGAAATAAAGAATGGCATTACGGATACAATTGTTTTTATAATCAATTTATAAAAATGTATAATTAGTAAAAAAGGAGCACTTGAAATAATATACATATACTATTATACAAAATGCAAATACAAAATTATTCTTTTCATGGATTTAATATACCTACCTATTAATTAATGCTGTTATATGAATTTAGACATTGCACATATTTTCATCTTCATTTCATTTGTACAGAAAAACAGTATAGATATAAATTTAGCTTTATAATTGATTCATAAAGTATTTATAGTTAGACAGAAATACTCAATGAATGAAAATAAATACATAAATATAAAACAAATATCCATATCAAAAAATAACATCAGATATAAAGACAGGATTAAACAACGCTTTTATTTGCTTCCATTAAGTACAAATTTGAGCTGAAAAATAATTATTTTTAATATGTTATTAATTAATCTCAACCGGAAAAAAGAATGAGAAGGAAAACACATACCAAAATTAGATGAGAAAAGAAACAATAAAGCTTTTGAAACAAAAGTTTCTAATGAAAATTTTAAATATTTTCGTATTCTTTGCCATTTACTGCTTCCAAAAAGTGTTTTCTTCAAATATCTGATATTTTTAAATTAGCCGATGAAAAATATTTATATTATTATTTTATGTTTATAAAGAAAATTTCACATGTATATGAATATTTCATTACAATATCACGTTGTTCGTGACGATTTGAATACATCAATGCGTCATATTCAGATTAATTATGTATCGTATTTAATTACTGAAAATCAGTTTAAATTGGTTGATTGCAGTTATATTTGAGTTTGCTTTTTAAAACAAGGAATAAGATTTTTTTTATATGTAAGACATTTTTATAATTCTTGCATTATTTACCTAACTTAAACAAAAACAAACAAAACAAACTTTTTACGTTAAGATTTTCATCTAAATAAATTTATTGGATGAATAATAGAAATTTGCAATTTCCAATTAAGGTTTTCTTTCAAAAATGGCTTATACTTGAAGAACTTCTTACAAAACATACATAATTTTCTTTTCTTTCAACAGCAATAAAAATTAAATTTAAAATCTCTTGATTCTTACTATAAAGGAATTCAAAGTGAAATGTTACAAAACTGCTTCAGAACACAGATTGTTCTACTTAAATACTGGAAGATATATAATACAGATAACATCTAAAGTCAAATTAATAAAATATATTGGTTTCAATCTCTCTCTCATGCACTAGTTATTGCCCTTTTTTGCAAATATTTTTTATTTCTACAGAAGTATAAACTATAAATCGTGGTAACAGGCAATATAGAAAATAGAAAGTATCAAAATCTACTAGAATTTAATTGTTATCATGCAGCATTATTGCCTCATATTTATGGTGATATGAGTTTAATGACGTCTCGCAATAAAAGTTTTATCATCGCGGAAACTCATTACTTGAAAATCGGGTATTGAAATCGCATCTTGTTTACCGTATTTCTGAAATATTTCCTTTCAAGATGAATCAGAAATATTGTACAAATAAAGCTTCCAATGTGAAAATAAAGAATTATAATTATTCAAATTAAAAGTGGTTATCTTACTTATTGAGAACCAACATAAGATTATATCATTCAAAATAATGTATCATATGAAAGAATAATATATGATGCTAAAAAAAATAATTGTTTTTTTATGTTATGAAAGTTGTACAATTGTATTATGCTCATAAATTTATATGCAATTGAATAAAACCTTTCTAAACCCATACATCTGGCCTACAAATGAAATCTAAAACAATCGTAAGCTCTATTTCTAAAAACACAATGGTGCTTAAATAAACATTTTAACGCATTATCGAGGATGTTTCTCCTTCAATAATATTTTCTCGCCGGATTACAAAGCTTATGGACAAGTTCAAGTATTTTCTTCTTTTGAACCGGTATCGCATTAGTTGTTCAAGGATTTACTGACAACAATCCAGCCATTAAACACGGGAAACCCTGCAGAGTAAAAGGTGATTCTTATATTTGTTTCTTAATGTCTGGGATTGGAATCATCCTCTCTTGGCATCTAATAAAGCTTAAGTAAGTTTACTTGAAAGATAAATGCTGCGAGTTTCTCTTTTTATTTCTTCAAATCGAGACAAGGAAATAAATCCGGGTATTAATTTATCCAAAAATGTTATTAGTAAGAAATACGTATCATTAAATGTGATTCAATCCATGTTTCATTAATTTATGGTCTTAAACTCCAAAATCAGATTTTTGTAATACTTATATTTCTTTTTTAAATGTGCATTGTTCAGTTTTGAAATAAAAATTTATTGGTCCAGTTTTTTTAACTTCCATCTTACATTTATTTTTAAATATCAATTATTCTTTTAATAGTTAAAAACCCTGCAAAAGTAGCACTCGTCGCATTTCTTTGTTGTGGTATGGGTTATAAAAATCATAATAAAGAGTGTTAGAAAATTGAAAAGGAATAATAAAATATGGAAATATTTTGACCTCGGTGAAAATTCTTAAGGATTTGGCATCTTTCTGTTGATAACATTTGTTTCAATTAAATAATTTTTTTTAATAAGTAAAGCAGCTGTAACTTGAAAAAAAATGTTGTGCATTTATTTATTTGGAAATCTAAGTGAAGGTGCTTAGTTTCTAAATAAATGAAAACAAGTTTTTATTTTCTCCTAAACGAGGTATATGAAGGGATAATATTGTAACCATCAAAAAATTCGAACTTGAGATTCTGACAAATTTCCAAATCTCAAGCCCCTGCGAGTTTAAAAAAAGACACGTTTGAAACTATGTGTGTCTGTCTGATTACCTGAGAACAAGATAATTTAATATTCATTGAGCTAGAAGGATGAAACTTGGTTATTATCTACTCCCATATATGTAGATTTCTATCTTGAATGAAATCCATTCAGTGAAATCTGCCTGTCCAGCTTCTCGAATATAAATAAAAACGATAACTACAAAACGAAAACAGGTCGATGAAGAAAAAAATTAGTACGCAGACTTTACATTTATAACCAAATGCTTCAAAAATGACAGATCTGTAAGTTTGTATTTACAAAAGCATGTAAACATAATAACTCACATCCATTTAATTGATTTTGTGATTAGAATAGCAATTCTGGATCAAATTTTAATTTTATCGGTTGAAAGAAAGGCGCCAAAAATAACCAATCATTTTTCTAGAATTGTGTAGTACAGTACTGTGCAAATTAATTAGGACAAACACAAAAATTTGCACAAATGTTGTTTAATGAGTATAAGTTAACTTACATGCACGGTATAGCAATCTAATACAAAATATGTCCTCTTCTAGCTTGAATGAGATCATGTACATGGTTTGACATTGATTCCACTAAATTAAAACATAAATTTTTGATCTCGTCATCACGAAACCCAAACTTTTATAGCATTCTCAATCATTGTTTTCTTTGTTGAGAAGTCCATTTTACTCAGATGTCTCTTTACCATGCTCAACAAATTTTCGATGGAATTTACATCATAAAATTACCAGGCCAATCCAAAACCATTATTTTCTGTTTTTGAAAAAAAATTCGTTGTTAGCTTAGAAGGATGGCATGGAGCAAGATCTTGTGGAAAGGTTCGAACACTACCAGCGAACGTTTGCATCATGGGCACAATTTTACTTTCTATTATAGAAATGTATTGTTTAGAGTTCATCATTCCTTCAACTGGTACTAAGCTGCCAGGTCCTTCAGAAGTAAAATAACCGTAAAACATCTGTTTCTGAGGGTGCTTAACTGTTTGAATAAGATGTTGTTCCCTGATGGGTTCTCCACCACTTCGCCTGACAAATATTGGTCGTAACCCTTGCACAAGAAATTGCATTTCGTCGTTGAATACAACCTTCTTCCAATCTTCTGCAGTCTGGGAATGATATTTCATATCCCAATCCAAATGTTTTTTCTTCATTGCAGGTGTTAATAACTGTTTTTCTATTGGTTTTCTTGCAAATCTCCCAGCTTCACTAAGCCTTCATCGAACCGTCAATGAATCCACGCTCACACCAGTAGCTAATAATTCTCTCTGAAGGTCTCTACTTGTTTTTTTAAGGATGCAATGTACTACTTCGTACAAGAAATTTGTCTGTTTGAAGTGAGGTCTTGCGTTTGCGTCCACCATTTGCTCTTTCATTTTGGAGACACTGCCCCAAAATTCTTTTGCTGATTAATAATCCTAGAAACACTGGATTTTCCAACTCCAATTACTGCAGCAATATCCCTCACAGCCATAGAAGTGTGCTGACTAAGGGCAACAATTCTAGTCCTTTTTCTGGAAGTGATATCCATTTTTGTAATACACGTCAGTAAGAGACAATTCACGCAAGCGACCACTATTTACAGCAACTGAAGGGGGAAATTTTCGACATGTCATAATCACGTGGTCAAACTGGTATAGACTTACTCAAGGACAGTCACGGGGTCTAAGATAATGCAGTTTAAAACGGTTTGAGGCAGAAAATCCCCGAGAAAGGAACAATTTTCTTAAAAAAATCTGTTTGTCCCAATTAATTTGCACAGTACTGTAAGTGCATCACAACATTTATTCGACAAAAAAATCGCCTACTTTCTAATAATTTCTTTCGTAATTATCGTTTGCAGTGTCATAGAGTTAATTACATACAAGGTCCATTATAGGAGATTAAGCTAGAAAAGTTTGGTTAGATTACTGCAGCTAGTTTATATAAATTATCAAGCGGTTTTCAAACTTTATAAGAGACAGAGGAATAGTTGGGTAAATAGTGGGAAGCCGTCAGTATGGAAAAAATCCCTTACTAAGATAAAAAATACTCGGAGGAAAAAAATACATGCCTCATCCATACACATTATTAATGCTATTAAATATTCTGCTTATATTCCAATTAGTTTCATATAATCATCCAACTTCAATTAATCCGGTAAAAGCGAAAAGTCCTTCCTCATAATTAAATGTTAAATATCTGATGCCTTAAACCTCCAGAAACATATTAATGGAGTTATTTGTTAATATTATTCTGCCTTTATGCTTCAGATTAATAAGTAACTAAAAAAAGAGTTCTTAAAATAATGCGTAATATATACATATAATTTAATTATTTTTTCTTTACATCTCTATTCCTTTACTTAATATGCAATAATTTTTTTTCTGTATTTTAAACATTTTCATTGTAATAAAAATTGTTTTGTATTTACAAAAATGACAAAAATTTATTTTAGATAGAAAGCACAATTACTACTTCCTGCAGAAATATATATCACAAAAGTTGTCAATTATATCGCTGTGTATTTCAAGTTCAAAATACTTATTAAAATAATTTTCCCTCCCAATCATGGATGCTTGAAATGATTCTAGTTATTAACACAACCATTTTACATTTATTTACTAATTTATTCATTTATTAATAATGGTGGGTGGTGCAAATAGTGGGAAAAATAAATTGCTCATGAGCATCAATTTCAGAAATTTAGTACATTACGAACATCAAAAATACGAAGCAAGCAAATAAAGAGAATGTTGTTAACGAAAGAAAAATGTTAAATATGGGAACGCAAGAGCAGGACAATGTTGTGCAGAAATTCTAATAGAAATATATTTAAAGTGGCTAAATTACTATAACCTTGGGGGAAAAAAGAATTTATATCATTACATAACAAAAGGAAATATTTCTTTGTCAATCATATTTCTGTCGGCTGAATATGTTATTTTTTTTAAATTAATTTTGGTGTAATATTTTCATATTACACATATTTGCTATGCTAAAAATGCTCTTTATGAATGTATTATATGCATTTTATTAAAAATATGATTTTTGTATAAAAAATGTTTTTATGTCACTTACTAAAAATTTGTCTGTGTAGGTATCTTACAAGGGAAAGTGAAGGTAGAGGAGTCAAGATATCAGAAGTCGTTATCAAATCAGTACAACGTAAAGATTCAGATACTTTTACCTGTTCTGCATCCAATCCTTTTGGAGAAGATAAAACCACGGTCAAGCTCATCGTGCAAGGTAAATATTAAATCGTGATTTAAAAGGAAATTTAAATCTGGACGAATTAAAAAAAATCTATATATGTTCAAGAATCTTACCGAGTGATTTCACTCTTGAAATGACAGCGAGAAAGAAATGTTAATATAATTTTTCTTTGAAATAGTTAGATATTTAATGAATTCATTATGTTCATCTTGTTTTCTGTTTATATCAAATCAATGAATATACTATATATAAAAATATATAAAATTTTAATATTAAATGCAGAGAAATTGCTCATCTTACTTATTTTTAAATAGCTACAGTTGAATATAAGCTCAAATGTATACTGCTTCATTAAATATTTCTTACAGTTATATTTAATTCAATGCCTCGCCAAGTTAATTAATGGAGCTGCAAAGTAGTATGTATAAGTAGAAATGCTCAAAAAGAATTTACCAAGTCTCTAATAACTCCAATTATTTAGAAGAAATATAATATTAATAAATTAAAATGATAGAAATAGACGTCAAAGAGAAAATTTAATCTAGCACGAGAATAAGCTTAATCTCGTGCTAGTTGTCTAATGTATAATTGCTGTGACTTCCCAATGGAAATTGATGTTCATATCTTCGAAAATATAATGCAACAAAAATAATTTCTGTATTTTCTTATAACTCATAAGATAATGCTTTTAGTGATATCAGTTTTTTTTCATGAATTTTTTGCTTTAACATTTAGGATGTCTTAAATTTAATTTCCTAAACAATTTGTAACAATGTTTATAAAGTTATTACGAAATTTACTCATGTCCATAAAAGCATTTAATTACATGTTTTGTCAATATTTAAATTAAGAGAAAAAAAGTGCTTCCATTGGACAAAAAATCATTTCTGCTTTTATCTCATAATATGTAGATTTTTTAATTCCCCTTCGCATTAATTTGTATTAGACATGTAATTAAATTCACGTTTTAAGATCGAATCAAATAACAAAAGTATAGTTTTCTTAATGCATTGCATACTGTTTAGCTTCCTAAAAGTATAGGTAAAATCTGGTTGAACTAGCTGGTCATCAAAGGCGGCTATTATAAAAATAGTATATTATTTTTATACTATTACTGAAGAACAGCATGAATGAAATCAGTGGTATTTTATGACGCAAGAGTTTTGTCTGCCAATCAGAGCTAAAAATAGTGAATATTTATCGAAGATATATCTATTCTTTGACGGTATAGATGAAAAATGATATTACGTATTATTAAGTTAAAAGGTCTATCTTTGATTAATTGAAATTACCTTAGAAAAGGTGGTTGTCTCTATAAGTGAATCAAGAAAGGATGTTCGTTCCCAAGGCATCTGAATCGAAAATTTGAGCATTCATTTAAAACACATTTCACAGATATAATTGTATTGCATATTTGGAATGTCGGAGTAATTCATCGATGATTAAAATCTTTTATATAATACGAGCATATGTATAAGAGAAATCATAAAATGACTGGCAACAAATGCCGTTTGGATTTAAGTAATAGAAAAAGAAAACAAAACAGCTAACTAATGCAATGAAAATCCTTGCTATTTTTTTATATGGTTGGTAATAATATAGAGTGAAATACAATTTTTAAAGCAAAATAATTGGCAAAGTATATTAATTGAAATTAAAATGAACTTAAATAATCTTAACAAGATTCAGTAGAAATTTTGGCAATTTTCATAGTAGGAATCATTTAAATCATGATGATGTTCACAGATAATGCATGGCTGTCACAAGATGTACTGATAAACACTTGGTTACTCAAATACATTGATACGAATTTTAAATAGGTCTCCTGCAAATATTTAAAGTTAAACTTAATTAAAAATATATATATATTGGTTTAATACCACAAAATATTCCCAGCGAATTAGAGAAATATCAATAGATCAATGTCATTACATGTGAGCAAAGACTTTATGTTATTTATTAAAATACAGCGAGTATATATTACAAGAAAGGAGATGGAGGAAAGGAGATTAGATGATATAATAATATATCATCTACCTACTATGCATAAAGACATTATTATTGTAATTTTTCATTCACAACGAAAAAAATAAACCCATGACTTTTCAATTCTATATTATTGACAGAAAATGTGAATAATTTCAATGAATATTAATAACATGCAGCAAACATGATCTGATTGTAATATCGCATAATTAGTAAAATCCCTTTTATATTCATATTTGCATATAAGCTTTTGATTTCGATATTATGAAATAACTACATGACTAATAACCAACTCTTTTATCGTTAAATGTATTCCTGAGAAACAAGGCCATCAGAAATGTAAGGAATATTTCACACAATAGCAAACCTCTAACTTCATTCAATTAATGAGATAACACCCGTTATTTATCAAACAATGACTTGAGATAACACATTCTTTTCTCTCTTTTCAAAACATTCATGTTATTTGGAGTTTAAAAGTCACTTCTTATCTCCTGAAAGACATAACACTCAGAAAACGTTGATTGTAGCAGTTTTTTGTATTTATCGGCTGCAATGGTGGAGAAACTAATTATTTCTGCTTCATGTGATACGTTCTTTGATGTTATCTATGCAAAGCTGAAGGAACGTGCCCTTAATTAAAAGTAGAAGTTAGCATGTTTGGGATTTTGGGAGTTGGGAATCTGGATAATTGGGACTGTAAGAAGAGCGATGCTCTGTAGGTATCCAGTGGAATTTCTGGAATCTCTTTATGTCCCTATTTTTTATCAACGGAAAGTCTGATTTATTAATGGGATTTGTTCGATTGAAAGAAAAATGTACGTACTTGTCTTTGGGGGAATGTATGTAGTGAATATTTATTTTGGTCTTCCAGTGAACATAATATTTATTTCACTAAATGCTCAAATATTTTTTTTTTTTACTTTTTTTAGTTTGTTTTCTGCGGCTACAATCTTGGCCTTTCTAGAATTGTAATATAGTTAAAGTGATCAGATTTAATCAAACAAACTATCAAATCAACATCTATATATTTATTCAAGAATTTTAGTATGGGATGCCATCATTTTTGAAAATTCTGATTCATTGCTATACTTAGCAGTATTTACTTTCTTTAAACGAATTATTTTAATGGTAATGATAATAAAACATTTATTGTTTTACTTCTTAAATTAATATGATATTTGGAAATTTTCAGAAAGGCTTATAGTGAGGTGTCAGAATTTGTAAATCTCAAATCATATTTCGCTTTATTATAGAAATAAAAATCTGTTTTTACTTTCATCTGGAATTCCATTAAATGTAATATTTCATGGTGTACCGAATACTTAAATTACATTTATGTTTTATTTTTCTGTACTTTTTATGAGTGTGCTAATAAAATATATCTAAAAATATAAGCAATGAAATTGAAATGCCATTGAAATAACGGTATGTATCCTTGCACACAAACATTAGAATTACATTGAACATAAAAAAATCAGGTATTTCAGTGAAATTTGAGTAAAGTCATTCTTACTTAAAATTTGACCCAAATAAATTAGTGTTATAATAAATAATGATTTTTTTTTAATTTTCAATAATTACTAACATTATTGTTAATTTTTTAGGACTAAATTAATTCGTATTTTTTTCTATTTCGCCCATAGATGTCATGTTTTAGCATTATAGCAAATTTCATGTGTTTCTAATTAGAAAAAAAAAAGTTAAGAAGTCATAGCGTTTTTGTAATTTTAACTAATATGCTGGGTTCTTTTCCCCTTGGATGGTAAATATTGTAATTAATGAACGAAAGTAATTCATACTACATGGAAATGAATAGTTCAAATGCTTCCTAAATGCTACAATTTTTTGTATTTAGTCAATAAAGAATTCTTTATCAGTCACAAATTTAAACCTGGTGTTTAAAAGTATTTTTTAATAAGGCGAAACTCTAGTTTATTCATTTTACATAACCGCATAATTTGCGTATTCCCATTTTCAAATTTAACACCATTTTTCTAGCAGTGTATTTATATCCTGAGGCAAATAATGCAAATATTAACTTTCAAACTTATTTAAATAGATATTTTTTTTAAAATGTATTAAAAGATTATGAAACCATTAAAAACATAATAGTATAATGAAAGAACAAAATATCTAGTGCAAAGATCTGGATGGAAAAAAAAAAAAAAACTACTTTTTTTATCAAAATGATCTTTCATTGGAATACAAAATATATTTTAATATTGTTTTCTAAGTATGAATTGGATCTATTCATTTTCTGAAATTCTAAAAGCAAATACATTACATAAAATTGTATATCAACTATTTATTTAATGATTGATATTTCAAACCAATCAAAAGATAATACTATTTTTAGGTTGGAATTACTTTTAATGATGTATATCATTTTTAAAATTAGTGCATTGTTCATAATACATGATAATGCTTCTCAAAAATATAATACAGGAATTTTACTATAAATTATACAAAACTTTGCATAATCTCCATAAAAAACGAATATCATTTTTTAAAGATTACTTGCTTTTGATTCGACAGATTTAACAGTCCAAATTGTTCCAAAAATAAAGATAAACACAAATCCTTACTGTTTTTTACCTCTTCTATGAATCGTTACGAAAGATTATGTATGGAAAATGAAGTGGTAAAGTTAGAAATAATTAACGAGCAATAACTATTACATTTTCTTCTTATCAACAAAATCCTGGTAATATTCGCAAATCCTATACCTTAGTATTGATTGTAAAAATCATTCATGCATTCATATTCAAGGATTTACTATTGCGTTACTTGATTAAATATTTGCATTTTTCCAACAGAGCCCCCGGATCCACCTCAAGATCTGAAAGCACTGGAGATAACGAGCAACTCCATCAGTCTTTCCTGGAATCCGGGCCATCCAGGGAATAATCCGATTATATCGTATATCATCAGCTACAGGCCAGATTCAGGTAGAACCTGCACTTTAATAACTCTCATTCGTTTAACTAATTAATTTTCTTTCCCCCCCGTTAAGCAACGTTAGACGTATTTCTGTTCGCTTGAATGAAAATCGTTTAATTAACGACTTACAACGATTTGTCCAAAGTATTTCTATTCCTTTTTTTAGCAGATAAGCAATTTATACTTCCTAACATTTTAAAAATGTATTTTATTTATCTATTATGTATAGTTTGTGATGAATGATTTTAATTATATAAATTCAATGTTTTATTTCGTATTCTCTCCAATAATTTGGGTGGCAGCATTCATGTTGAAATCCTGATTCAATGTAATATTTACCGTGGAATTATTTTTCGACTTTCAAATTCATCTAATTGGCTGCGCTTTATAGATTCAGTTCGGAATTCTCGAGCTAAATTGCATGTGTCAATGTTCCCAAATCTATCTTGATGTAATTGGAATACCCAAGTTTCATCTCATTCAAAGGAATGTTTATATATTCGTTTATTACTAATTTAAATTATATGTTTTTATAATAAAGAACAAGATGTTGAAAATAAATCAAATATTTAGAAAAGATAATTGTATTCTTTACTCAAAAATGTTTTGAATCATATGCATTTTGCTTTAATATTGATAATTTTATAACCTGAATTATTTTTGAGAATTGTTGTAGTGCTTATCAGTTCTGATATATTGAGTCATATTTACATCATTTAATGGAACGCAATGATATCTCAAATTTTAATATCCATATCTGGAGAATTTTAGAGACTATATGGCTGCAAAAAATGATTGAGATAATTCAATTTTATAAATCAGATGAGACATGCGTTTCCGAAGCAGCCGCTTTCAAACACTCGGAATTGTTCTTGAAATATCATGAAAAATACAGTGCAAAAATCAACGAATTTCATTTTTTACCCCTTTTCTTTATTTAATCTTGTTTCTTGTTTGAATTAACGGGATTTTGGAATCGAATTTTTGCTGAAATATTGTGCTTTGAAATTAAACATGATGCCAGTCATACCAAATAAATTAATCCTATTTATATGGTTATTTATATAAAAAAATACTTCAGATTTAAAATTTATTTACGAGATGCAGCGAATATTAAATTATATATATATATATATATATATATATATATATATATATATATATAATATGTGTGTGTGTGTTAAGAAAGAGAGATAGAGAGAAGGAATTTAACTTAGATCTGGACCATTTCTGTTATGCAGGATGCAAATGAAATTAAAGCAATTTGAAATACTACCCATCTTAAATATTTCTCATATATAGAGAATCAAATTAAAAGTAAACTGATTAATCTGCATCTTTCAATAATTAGCCACAGGACACTTTATATATGTTTTTATACACAGTTACAGGTCCAGAGCTTTCAATTTTTCCACAGAAACTGAACCATTATCTTTCGCCAATCACTTTTCAACTTACTCATGTAGAAAGATTCTACTGTTTATAGTTTCATCTTAATTTAGCACAAATAGATGCAGCAAAATTGATGCTAGAATTATTTTGAGAAACAACATTTATGCTTTTATTCAGTCACCGAATAGACACCATCCATTAGCTCAGAACTATATAATTTATTTTTAACTTATCAGATATACAATCAATTTTCCTTTCAATTAGCTAAGAATTTATTTTTCCTCGTGTTATTTCTATCCTTATAAGCAAATGATGCTAATAAGCACAGGATTCATTTTAAAAAGTCAAAAAAGGAATCATTTTATTAATAGTCCTTAATGACGTAATAGTAGTTATGAGTCATTGCATACGATTTCAAGATATACGGTTCTATATAATTTCTATAACTTCTCAGCAGAATGCAAACTATATTTTAAAGGTAAAATAAAATGAAAAAATTATATTTGAAAAGAAATCAATAGGGGAATTTAAATACTAATAATCATTTAGAATAATTTGCATAAAATTATTGTAATTACATTCAAGAATATAAAGTTTTTACTAAATTCAAACAAGTATTTACAATATTTCTTAAGGCAGCGAGATAATATTATGAAGTTGTGGATCTTATCAGATCTATAGAAATGTAGATTATGAGTCCATAGGATTTTGAAACTAATTCTTCTTATCCTAATACAATATGCTATCATTTAAAGGCAAATTTATTTCCGTTCAAGCTATAATGAGAAACGATTTATTTTGCTAAGACAGTTATGAAGGGAATCAACGAATAAATATTGCAAAAAAGTACAGATAGTTAAAATTTATTTCCAGGAACTTCATCACTTTTTTAGAAAGCCATAATTTATTTGTATGTTTTGGCTTAACAAGCAAACGCTAACAAGCACTCCTGGCTCAAAAATAAATTTAACAAGTTGCTGTTTTCTCTTTTCGTTCTTCTTATTAGGAAATGGTTTTCCTGTAGCGGAACAAACAAACATCGTTCACGTTAAAACGAATTCAAAATACAATTGTTTATTCAATTAAAGTAGATAGCATGGATTTGAATACAAAGTATTAAAAATATTTGTTTAAAGGAATTCGATGAATATACAAATAATATCTAGTTTTAATGCAGAAACTTCATCTTATTTTGGGATCTTTATTATTTCAATTAAATTTTGTATTATTATTATTAAATTGGAATAAAATCTGAATTTAAAATAATCAGGTTTCCTACAGAACTTAATAATTTTAAAGCGCAACAAAACCATATATATATATATATATTGCTAAGAGAATTTACTTTCAAATTCCAACTTAAAAATTTTATTAAATCTGTAAATGATTTTGAGATAAAGTAAACAAATCGAGTGACAAGAATATTATAAAAGGTTTCGTGTTATTATAAAAAATAAAGAAAGTAAATTGTGTATAACAGAAGGAAAATATGAATTTAATTTGAAAAACTAAGATCTAAACAAAATTTAAAAAAACACTAATAGCATTTTCTTAATAAGCGTCCCTTGCACTACTATAAAAGGAATTGTTTCAGAAAATCCACATTTTTTTTTTCATCTTGCTTAAGTCAAATTTTACCTATATTTATTTATAAATGGAAAACAACATTCTTCAAATAATTAAGTAAGCTTTTTTAAAACTAAATACATTTGAGAGAAAGCTGAAATGTTTATTCTTAGAAATTTAATTTAAAAGACACTAATAATAACATATATTTCATGTATTAAAGAAAAATTATTTGAAGATAAACCAATTTCCTTTTACATTGGATCGAGAAATCACTAGTTCTCAATTCTTATTTGAAAAATGTGCTTCATTTACTAAGTTATTAAATTTTTCTATCATCAAATTTTCTTTTATTTTTTCTTAATTTCATATAAGAGCAGAACGCAACCTTAGCAAATTCCATTTCTCGTCAAAATGAATTCATATTCATCTCTTATCTATTTGTCAACCAAATACACATGCTACCATAAAAAGTATTTTATACTCTTTAATTTCAGTTCGAAATTAAAATTTGTTTAATAACGACGAACATTTTTCATCGATGTTGAAATATTTGATTTCGTATGCGAACAATAAAAATTCAATTACTTGATTTAAATTACAATCTCGTTCTTCCATGAAAGGATTTCAGTATTGACTATTCATGCGTTGTCTTTAAAATAAAGTTAAGGTTGTAATTTGAATACTCGAAAAAGTAAAATTGTGTTTTCTTTCAGATTCATGTTAGTAGAAAATATGCATCGATATTTTCAATTTTAATAATTTCCTGGAACATATTTCCGGTCAACTTTGTTCTAAGAATATTAACTACGACTTATAATTGTATTTTAATAAGAATTTTTCTTGCTGCTCCGTTAGATGCTAGCAAACTCTCAGATCGCATTGGTGCATTTAGCGTTCTTTATTGAAATATGTTAACAATGGTTTTGCTTCCTTTTACCTCTCTTCATAGTCCGACAAGGAAAGTGGAATAACTCATTTTCGGGTTTAGATAACTATCAACGTCGGTTGTCATACTTTCTATTTTTCAGATCGCCAAGCACGAAGTTAAATTTTCTCTCCTTTTAGGTAGACCTCTTATAGAAATTATAAGGTTACATTTGCAATAGTTCTGATAAAATGACAACACACTTTCTGGAAACTTTCCTTAGATCTTCACTAAATATGAACCCTAAACAACCTTACATTCAAATTCATATATATATATATATATATATATATGCTTAACACTTTGTACATGCCAACTTAACAACGCGATAACGAGAGTAATTTTGCTTGAATTTTGACTGACATTTTATATACCGAAAAAAAATGTAAAATCATTGGATAAGTTCATATGATAGCTATCCAGTTCAAAGGGATGGGGAGGATTGAAATTTCCATTTCCCCATAACTTTCTTAATAATGGATATAGAAAAATAAATCAATTAGTCAAATTATTATCTCATTAAGAAGGACAACTTTCGCAACTTAAGTTTTTCGATAGTTGCAAGTGCTTAGAATTTATTAGCTAAAACATGATTTTTAATCTCTAATTGAGATTGTTTCTAACATCAACAATTTATGTTACCTGTTTTTAAAGAAAAATGAAATAATGATTCCCCTTTTATTTCGTTTCCATATTTTGAAATATTTTAAATGTATATGGACTACAGATTAAACTTTGTATAATAATATTTAAATAAATTCAAGATAAAGAAATATTTAACGGCAAATTTATCTAAAATATTATTAGCTTAAAATTTCTAGAAACTTCATATTTTTAATTCTCCTGATTATATTTTATTTATTTTGGTTTACATAATTTAAGGTTTACACTATTGTAGTAGATATTAATGCAAATAAAGGACCTGATGTGGTGAATGAGTTTACTTAAGACATTCTGAATTATTAAATAATTCACTAGACTAGTGTTACCACCTTTTTAGCTTTCTCATATATAAAGAAAAAGTATTGTAATGGGCAAAAAATTTAAAAACCAGATATTGACGTTTCTGCATGTTTCTCACTCTTCCTCCTCTGAAATGAAGTTCTGAATGTCCTCAAATAGAAATGTTGAAATAAATTTTGTTCTTTTCATAAATGTTCCTAACATTAAAGGAAATATGAAAGGTATGATAATTTATCAATAATTAAGTCTTGCATTTTATTAATTAAAGTAGAAAATATATTTTAGTTCAATTTTTTTATCGACAAATAACTAACTAAGCTTTTGCAATTATACATAGAAAATAAGCATTCGAAATTAATGTTTCGAAGTAATATACTAAATAACATTTTCCTTGCGACAAGAATTTTCCGCATCATTTTAATACTAAAGTGTAAATACTATTTATGAATTTTTTAATAAATATCTGTGATTATCATTATTTTATGAACCTCTTAACATTGTTGTCAAAGTGCGGCTTGTGCATCGAGTTATCGTAATTTATCGTATTTTTATAACTCGATATAAATATAATTGTTTTCCACATAAAAATCTCAAATATTTTGTAGAAGCTTAATTGAATCAAAACGATAGCACATTTTCAGAACAGAAAGTCTCATCGAATGAGACACATACTGAAATTTACATATTAACGCGGGTAAATCGTTCAAGTAATACATACAATAGTACAAAAATAAAATTTATTTGTAAGCAATCCACTATCTTTCTTTCTCTTAGATAACAATTTGTTTTAAATAATGTAGTGCTTAATAATAGTATTATTAAACGATAAAATATTGATGTATAATTTTCTTAACAAACAATAATAAAATATTACTTCATTTTGATCAAAGTAAACAAAGCGCAGACAATATAATTTTAAATTTGATTCAATTTATCATAGGTATATCCAACAAAAAGCGATACAATTACTTAATGAAAGAAATATACTAAATAAATCTATTGTTATTTGCATGAAAATAATGATAAATCTCTCCATTTTAACAGAATTTTGTAAAACCGAGATATAGATCTGAACATTATCCAGAAAGATATTTGATTAAATATGAACAAGATCTTCCACAAATCTCTATAATTTCCATAAGACTTCAAAACTGAAAATATTTTTTATTAAAATACTTTAAAATATGCATTAATTCTCCTCTATTTAATATTTGAAGTCAGAAAAAATTTAGTTTTTTTTTTTTTTTTTTTTTTTTTTTGCTTACAAAAATAATAAATTTTTTGTAAATCTTTTAGATTTATTTTAAACATTAAAAAAATTAAATTAAATATTTTTTACCTAGGAAAACTTCTATACTTAATATAAAAATCTTTAAAGAAAAAGCAGGGTTTTTTTTGTTTTGTTTTGTTTTAAATGCATAATTTTTTTCAGATCTCTTAATTTTAAAAAAAGAAATCTTTAAAAAAATATGTTTAATAAAATTCTGAAATTTCAATACATTTTATTCAGTTATGATAGGAAATTAATATATCCAGATCCTTTGAAAAGTTATTAATCAATAAATATCAAATATTTTCAATATGGAACGTTTTTTTTTTTTTCATTTAAAAAAAGTTTTGTTACTGCATTGTTAAATTATTTAATAGGAAATTTATGATGAAATGCCAGATGAAAATTTTAGAATTGGTTTTGTAGTTTAAGATAATTTAATTTCTTACCTTAAATAAATGAATTATATTTTTTTAGATACTTTATTTAAAAGCAGAAACTTTATTTGCATTTAATATTAAATTGTAATTTTATTATAATAATAATTTCAAGAAATATTTTCTTTACTTGATGTATTAATGATAGTGATATTAGTAAAAAAAAAAACTTTTTAAGAAATATAAGAAATGAGATCACCCAAATCTAGGTGTGTGTGTTTACAAATAAATTCCACAGATGCAACAAAACATTTTAATTTATAATATAAGAAATAGAATAACAATTTATTTGTAAAGAGAAGTAAGAAAATTTTCATAAATGATACAAATTTCCAAACGATTTTTTGATTATTTGATTATTTTATTTTTTACTGAAGCTTAGTCAGCAGGGAAATAGAAACTCCACTTCCGTTTATAAAGAGGAAAAGGATTAAAACACAATAATAAATCAATTATGTGAGTTTCTAGGGTCCAAACATTATGAATGCATAGTTAATTGTTCCTGAAGGAAAGAAACATAAATTTAATCATTCATTTTGCAATTTAACAAAAATCATTTTGTGCGATTTTTCACTTTGTAAAAGTAACTACATTGCATTGTATGTTTCTTTATAAAAATAATAAAATTTATGTTTCGGTACTTATTTCTATGAAGAAATTCTATTTAAATTCTTAAAATCTCTATTGAAATTTTGTAGTCTATGGCATTAAAATTTTGTTAGAATTCTTATCATTTAAAAAATTATAATGAATGATATTACTCAACAATTTTGAAGATGGGATTAAAAAGTTTATATCATAATTTGAAAAAAAAAATATGGTTGAAATAATTATTGTTAGAATAGTCAATGTATAAAATTGTACCAAAAATTGGTTACAAATTCGACATCAAATGTATATGTTTGTAAAATTCTAAGAAATTGATATCTTTAATAAAATGGTCATCTTCTGTTTGTTTGCAGGGTCAAACACCTAAAAAAATTAAAATTTTTATACTTTTAGCATGAAATTTCTTGCATAAAATAAGTTTACTACTATGGATGCAAATGTTCTTCTTTTACAAAACATCCAAAGTATATCATCAACAGTTAATTTTTATTTTGACTTTTTTGAGGAACTTTTCTAAAATGCTGCGCGTTTCTAGGAGCACAACATTGAAAATTTCAAGTACTACTTTCTTTCTTCTTAGAATATCTAAGAAATATTTTCAACAGCGAGAGAGAACCGAGGATGTTAACGTAAAGAATGTAAAAAGACAATAGAGGTGAAAAATAACTCGCCATCATACGAAACAACTAATTACATTCACTGTAACTGCCACCATTTATGCTAATTAACTGACGGGCAGAGTTTATGCAGAGCTTGGAAGAGAAACACAGAAACTGCTAATAAAGTGCAATTCCAGCGACGCTCTTGTTCTAGGAAACTATGTTTAATTGCAGAACAAAACTTTGTTGCCAGGTTATTAAAGAGGTGAACTTGGTTTTGTGGGCGTCGACAAATTTGGTTGAAAGAACTAATCGGCTGAAATACGTCTTTGGGTGGAAAATTCATTATATGTCAATGATGTAGAAACTGATATTAGAAATTTTATTCTTAGCTTTTTTTTCAAAGTTGCCTTTAATATTTCCATCTCCGTCACTTGGCGTAGAATTTATTATGGCATGGCATAATTTCACATGCAAATGCGATACGTTTTTTGAGAAGGATGAGGTAATGAGTAAAAATAGATTCCCATGCATAAATATCGAAATAAATAAATTACTTTATTTTGACTATTCTGAATGAAAAATAAAATATTAATACTTTAAATGAAGCCAATAAAGATTGGTTAGAGTTTGCGTGAATGCCAATTCCAAACCCTTTAACTCAATCTCAATTCCTGCTTTAATATTAGTAGGGTGATATATCAAAAGTATTAATTTTCGAATATGAATGAAACCAGCGAGAATTTTGTAAGCGTGACTTTCAAAATTGGATTTTGAATGAAACTGGCCGGAAATATCTAATCGCAATTTTCTCACATATATCTAATAAATGAACTTGTATATTATTAACCGCTTGCCACTGGTGAACAGTAATTATGGAAAAGCCTATACGCATATCATCTTTGTCGAGTTTTGGAGGATTAATCGCTGTGATGCAGTCAATGCAAAAGTGACAGAAAAAATAAACTTATTTTGAAAGTATTTTTTTTTCAATCATTTAAAGCTAAAATTTTTACCACCAGTTAAAACTAAGTCACAAATTTACATAAAAAATTCTCACATACTTAAGAATTTTTAAAGTCGTTTACATGCTTATAAAAATACAGATCTACAAATCGTCAATCCCTTGATGAATTGATTACAAATCTGATACATATCTTCACATTAGATGCTAAATTTGTGAATGAAATATTATCCCTATAGTTTATTATTATTTTATCTTGATTTCGTAATTATTCTGTTAACATACATTTGGACAGCTGAACAGTCAGGTTGTATTTGACAAATATCTCCAAATTTGTTGTTAAGGCGCATATCCAATTTCATAAATCTATTTCAAAGTGTTTTTCAGTGTTTTTTCTAACTTATAGAAGTCTGAAATATAGATTCACTAAAATTTTGAAGTCGAATTTTTTGGCGATTGCAATAATTTTTTTTTCGTTTGCTCCGTAAATTAGAATGTAAGAAAGGTGCCGTGGTATAAGACAATCTTATTTAGAAAATACAAATTTTCAGTGTAATTTGTATTTTATCAAATTCTTAAATGACTTTCAAAAATGTTTGATTGACAATATGAAAGGGCTTAATATGTAGTTTGAAATAGAAAGATCATTTATATATCTATAGAAGTACTGTATTTAGTATTGTTGGAAGCAAATAGAAGTTTGGAACAACTGGGTGGATTCGGAAGATTAAAAGGTTGTGTAAAATGACTTGATAACCTTTTTTTATATCGTTATTTTGTCTTTTATAATCTCATGTCAAACTGGATAACGAGATTCATTATGAACTAAAGCGCACTTGTTACAATGCAAAGAGCTGCATTTTGTTGCAGTTATTCTTAGCTGCTGATTTCCATATGAGAGTTGCTTTCAGGATAATAACTCTGATTCTTTTTTTATTTGAAATATTTTATTTTTGAATGAAGACTTGGAATATCTACCAATAAACGATAAACTCAAATAATTCTGTGCTCAAAATTGTTCAAAATTTCTCTTTGTTATATAAATAAAATTATATATCAAAGTTAAATATATTTTAAATTCATTTCCCTACAGATTATGATTTTTTATTAATTGTGGAAGAAATTGGGTTTTTTTAATCAAATGCTTGCAGTAAAGGAAATCTTTAAGGTCCAAAGAATATATTTAAAACAAACTCATTCATCTAAAATGATTTCCTTACTAATTATTTAAAAGGGAAAAAGTGGGATTAATTTGTTCCACCACCCCTCAAAGTATTGTGGATCAGTAGAATAAAATCGTAAATTTGAGATTCAGTTGCTTTTAGCTTTCATCGAACGTTGTTATTAATTTTAATTAGTTTATTCATATAGCTGTGTAAAGGATTTTTAATAAATTGCCTTAAGCAATTTTATTTCTGAGTGACCCTCTACAGCTTAATAATCGGTCCCTTAATAATCTCGTGACCTCATTGTTAAATGCTGAGTATATACATCTCATAGCGAATTTAAAGAACAGTTAATTTTGTATTTTTAGAAAAATTTGGGAAAAAAAATATTTCCTATCGTATATTTTAAATTTTTCTATTGATATCGTAAAACCTTTTTACTCTATGAAATTTCCAAAATCTATTATTAACAAAAATAAGCATATTATGAATTTTATAGAAGAAATTCCCTAAAATTTCCGGTCTTTCAACATTCATATTTCCATTGGTTTCTTAGTTTGCTGTACACTAATATTACAATATAGTAAGCATCTTTATGTTGTTTCTCGATATTTTGAATGACGTACAGTATCATTGAACATTTTACGCTGACAGGGATAAAATGTACCTAAAAATATTCTTACCGAAAAAAGAAAAAGGGAGTTAAAGAACCAAAAGAGAAGACTGAAAGGAGTGAAAAATAACTCGCCATCATACGAAACAAATTACATTCACTGTAACTGCTACCATTTATGCTAATTAGCTGGCGGGTAGAGTTTATATAAATCTTTGTCGGGGAAACACAGAAATTGCTAATAAAGTGTAATTTCAACGACACACAAGTTCAAGGAAACTAGTGTGTCTAATTGCACAGAGAAAGTTTGTTGCAATATTATTAAAGACTTGATTTTGCGACTGTTTTAAATTTTGGTTAAAAGAACTAAGTCGAAATAGATACTTGTTTTAGAAGAATATTTATTTTACGTCAGTGTTATCTAATTTGAAATAAAGCACTGTTCCGAAAAATTCATATCATTGAGTTTATGTAAAGTATTTTATATGAGCTCAAATGTATTTAATTATTATTATTTACAAAAAAAAATTAATATGCATAAAATATCAATAATAAATATTAAGATACTGATAAATATATCCTTAATACATTACATAATTTCATTTATTTGTTTAAAAAAATATTTTATGTATATTTTCTAAAAATCTAAGTTTTAATATTTGTAATGGAGATTTTAATTTTTTTACTTACTTTATATTTATTGTCTTAAAAAGTAATCAAAAATTAGTGTATATTTATTATACCATTTTTTGTGCTTTTACATTTTAAAATTTAATTTTTTTTTATCATCGGTTGATTATCAAATAAGTTGGTTAGTTTATCTTATAGAAACACATCAAACTATTGTATGATAAATTCAAGGTTTGAACATTAAATAACCAAGCTCATGGAATCTATAAAAAATAACCGTAACATTTCTCTTAGACAGTAGTACTTTAACCGTCATTTGTATGCAAATAGATATCAACATGTTTAAGAATTCATTTACTCTAAGCGTTCTTCATCGGATCAGCATTTTCCCCAATTAAAAATATATGTTATTTTAAGGGAATGCACTTTATTCTCAGATCTTGAATCATATAATTATGATTGGTGATATTTTAAACTATCTAATAGTTTTGTTGATTTTGAAAGCTATGCACTCACCACATTAAAATAAATTTAAAAAATAAATATAATAAATTTAAGTTCTTGTTTTTTCAAATAAAAGTATCTTCTAGAGGACATTTTGAATATTTTTTTTTTCCAAAATAGTTTATTGAAACATTTTTAAAAAAAAAAAATATTTCTATAAGTATGATTGCTTATTGCAGATACTTTTTCAAGTACTTCTATACGTCCATTTACTTTATAATCGCATTGAGGCATCAATACATAGATTGCTATTCGTTGCATTATTATTTTACTATATTTCATTATTATTTTATTTAAAATTATTTATAGACTTCATAATTTAATGTCACAAATTATCGCAATTTTATATTACAAATTTCAAAGTTTATAGTTTATAGATTAAAATCTCCAGGATTTAAAAGTTCCTCATCTCAAATATATCTAAAAAAATAGAATACAATATATTACTTATAATCCCATAATTTTGATTCTTCTCAGCAAACTAAGTTGTCCAATTTCAAATGAATTGAAATAATTTTTTTCACAAAATTCGCTCATTGTTTCTTTTTTCTATTACTATTTTAGAATATTTAAAAAGCTACAAAGGCTTTCCAAAATTAATATTCAATCCACTTATCTTCAAAGATAATTTCTTAAAACATTTTGCAAGATTAATGTCTAGGCAAAATCATATTTCTTAATATAAATATTATTGTATAATAAAATAAATTTAAAAATATTTTCGATGGAATAAAACAATTTCTTCCGAAATTTGTATATATAATTATTTATACTTTTATCACATATTTAATTTTAAATTATCAGAAAAAAATAAAATAGAAATATTTATGCATGAGAACTTACATTGAATTTAAGATTAAAAATGTTTTTATTCCTATTACTTTGAAAAAATTAACAGAACAATATTATCAATAAAACATTTGATAATATTTGCTCATCAAATTATCTATTGTATTTAAAATTACGATCAATTGACAATCGCAGTACTTTCAGGATTTAACTGAACTGTGTATTAAATATGAAAAGAATATTAAAAATTGATTCATCTTTACTTTATAATATTTTTGGCTGGCATTACTATCCGTAGAGCGTGTAATGCAAAAATATTCTACTAATAAGACATTTGGATCTAGATATAATAAAATTGTTACATTAGGTGCATGGTTACTAAGGTATTAGCAGCATTTTTTTGAAGTTTCAGCTAAATATTTTAAGAATTTTTTGAGAAAATTATGTCTGAAAATTATTTTTCATGTGATCACAGATTTCAAATAAAAAAAATAGTTTGTCAGTGATATCGATTTTACCTTAGTAGAATTATTTTTTTTTATTTTTTTTTATTCCTTTTTCAAATTTATCATTTAATGACTGTTCCTATAGATATCCATAAATCACTATTTTTTGGAATTTCCTCAGAAGTCTGTTTAATTATAGAGTGATCTTTCAAAGAAAAATTTATATCAAAGTCATTATAGTATTTAATCAAGAGAAATAAATTTACATTTTCGCTTTATTTAATTTTCAAAATTGGTATAAATAATTCAATTTTAAATTAGATGGAAGTATATAACCTACTGCATTAATGTGTCATATTTTATTAATTTTTAATCTATGTATGTCTTTCCTGAAATATAGCTAAACAGATTAAAGATAATTTGCCCCAAATAACTTTTCAATTGTTGAATAAAATATTTTATATCTCTTTATATATAAAAATATTAAAAAAAATATTAGTGTATTTGTATAAATAAAACACAAGTTTAAAATAAACCCAAGCAAAATTTCATTCAGTATCCTCAAAATGGCATTATGTCGTGATTTATGTTATTATATAATGACTATATTAGAATATAATTTAAGAATTCAATTTAGATGTATTTCAATTTAGATTTGTAGTTTTTGAAGACAGGAATATAAACTATAAAATTAATTTTTATTTAGCTTGAAATATATAATTTTTCTAGAATATATTTTGTCTAACTCAGAAAATCGTAAATAAAATCTGAAACACACTAAAACTAATTAATTCAATATTTTCCTTTAAAAATCCAGAATTATATATTTAATTTATTTGTATTAAAATATTGCTGAATGTTTAAATAAGTTATGAAAAATTCTCTTCGTCAATGCAAATTTCAAGTAGAAGAAAATTATCTTATCAATATGTTTGCATGTTTATTTTGTTTCGAGATTGGTTTTGCACATGAAAATAAAACTTAAATTTTCAAGTATTTTCATGAAATTTAATGAACTTTAACTAAAAAAAAATAAGTATTATATGAATAAGTATTATATATTTGAGCTTTAATTTGTAATTAAGAATACATTTAGAAATAATTTTTACTGTTGTTATGTTTTAAGAAAGTAAGCATATTAAAAATTGTCAATAAACAAACGCATTCATAAAGAGTGAAATTTCATGTTATTTTCAAATTTAATTTGCGTGATAAGATAACTAATCAAAGTAATAATATTATAGAAATTCCACACTTTTGATTTAGTTAAGTAATTAAATATTATACAATTCAAAATTTTTAAAATGAGAATTTTAATCATTTTAATATTTTTAAATGTAATTTCGCTACTAGTTTTTCGCATCTTAAGTGAAAAAAACATATAACTGCTTTCGGATTTTCAATCCTATGTATGTTAGTATAATAATATTTTAGGCCTGCTTCCTTAGTTATATTTTTTTTAAATTTATTTTTAATCATTTAGGATTGATAACATTTACAGCAAAACTACAATAAATAATCTCACAACAATGCATGACTATAGATTCAGTTTTTTAAAAAAATAACAAATGCCCTGATGTAAAATACAATATTTCATTTTTCCAGAATTAGAAAAAAGGTAAATTGGAAATAATATTTGTATTAGAGCAATTTATTGATCTAATTTTAAAGTAGTATAAAAAATATTTTTTTTATATGTATGTTGAAAATATAGTAGAGATAACGTTTAAATTTTTATTAGATAATAACTAGAAACCAGATATAAATTTTAAAAATACATTTCTAAAAGAGCACCGTCTATCTAAAAAGCAAATATATGCCAAATTCCATAGCTCTTGTTTAACGGTCTGAGTTGTAAGCGATTTTGCTAACAATGATTAATTTCTAATTTTAAGCTAACCCAGATTCATTTATCATGCTAAAATATATATTAAAATTTGGAGATTGTGTAAGTTTAGTTCTGATCTCGTATTTTTCTCCTTGTTTCTAGAATAAGAATGCTTATTTTCTTTGGTTTTATTTTGTCAATAAAGTATTGCAAATTAATAAGAAAGCTTATTTTCTTTAGTTTTATTGTCAATAAAATATTGCAAAACCAAATCCTGTTTAATAAATGTATTTGTGAAAGAATAACATATTTTAATTATTTTAAAAGAGAGGAATTATCACGAGATAATTAATGGGCCCCTTAGATGCAATTAATTGGTTCTGTATGTAAGTTCACACACTAAATCTCACTCAAGAGCACCGTCGGGGAAACAAGGTGAATCCTAAATATTGCTTTTAATATGCCATCCTTGGGCAAAATTGTTGTTTAGAAACGCGATAGGAACGTGGGATTAATTTTAAATAAATCGATCTCAACTGTTTTGCCCTTAAATCTAAGTGCAGTATTTTTGCTGAGTCCTGAATAATTAATTAAATCCAGAGAAATTATTTTCATCACGAAGCTTCCAGTAATGTATTTCGCTTATGCTGAGTACTGGGAAAAAATTTTTCTACAATACATGCGAAGTCTTTTATTAACATAATTGAATTTCTCAGCATTTTAAAATATAATAGAATCTGAAAACGTCTTTAGAAGAATGTGATGTGAGAATCTCAAATTACTCCTTGATTTTTCTTTCATTTTTTTCTTCCTTAATTTAAGAAAGAGATGAACAATCTAGTATCTCAGAGATTAGCAATTTGGTTTGGATTTTATTTTTATTCCAAGTATTTATAGTCAGTGTTTGTCAAAATAATTTATATTATAAAATATACTATTTGTATACTAAAAACATTATTATTTTGTTTTTAATTTGTTTAATTTCTTCTCAAGAGTTTTAATATTTATCAGATGAATAAAAAAATATCTCACGTTTCCCGTTAAACTGAATAAGTCTTGAATGTTCAATTAAATAAATTTTCTTTATTTAAAATATATTTTTGCTTGCATCGATGCATTATAAGGACATTACTTTAAAATTAAATTTTACTAAATTACTAAAATATAGCTAACTAATTTTTTGTATGCAAATTAAAATTATTTTTCCTATAAAAAGTTTGATAAAGGAACAGAAAACAAGTTATCAAAAAAGAGAAATGTTAAAAATTAATCTGAATCATATTTCTACTATGATAATAAAAATGGAATATCGAAGTTTAATGGTTTCAGAACAATAGATTTAGTTTTATATTTGGAAAAAATCATATATCTTGCAAATTTTATGAAGCAGATTAAACAAAAAGTAATTAAAATAATTATAACAAAATATACGAGACCAGGTTTTCACAAAACCACTTAAATTTTCGCAATAATCAAAATCAAAAATCTTATTGATATTAAAGTGAAGCCTGTTAACTCTCGAAAATCCATATAATTTACTTAAAATTATCAAATTTTATACAGGTATACTTTTGAAGAGAGAGATTGTACAGTAGAGTTTTAATTCAAATTTTAATTATATAGAATTCAAGCGGGATTTCTGCGTCTTCAGTTATGATTGCTGGAAATATAAATGTGGAAATAATATTGTTTTTAAGTAATTTAAGAATTTTAAAAATTATGGTGTTATTAATTTTGAAATCATACAATTTATTCTTAAGTTGCAATAATTTTTAATACAAGTTTTTGCATAATTTTCAAAGATTTCATTGTTATAATGGAACTCATTTTTTTAATTATTTCATTAAATATTTAATCATGTTTGATCTTCCATTATTGGAAATGAAGTCTGATAACTTTTATTTATAACCTGCATTTATATAGAATAAAAATAAGAAAGCGATATTGAAATAGTGCGAAAGACTACTTGCTATTAGAAGTCAAATAATTACAGACATTCACTTCCTTAATGGACTTTTGGTGTCAAAACTTTTAAATTCAGTAGGAAGGTTCACCCTTACAAAAAAATAGCGCAGGCTATTAAAATTACATTGTTTTGATGTTTGAAAAATATCTGATTTGAAACACTGCCTGAGGGTGTTTCTAGAGACAGTCTTTAGACAGGATTCATCATTTCATTATTTTATTCCATTTTATTCATTTTCTGCAATTTAAACTCAATATTTTTTAATTGTTTTAATGTCTGTAACGACTTGATGCTTGAGATAAATTTGTTTTGAAACCAGGAACTTACTTAAGACATTTCGTAAAAATTAACACATTCAATATGTCCGGAGAATCAGTTGGCTGTCAAAAGCAACTAGTTAGGAAATATGGACGATATATCTAGATATAAATTAAGTGAAAAATATTTTTTTTTTAAATGTCCAGCAATCTGTTTTGCGATACGTACAAGCTATGTAATATCATTTTGCAATTAAATGGCATGTTTTAACTTCATTTTTCAATACTTTAATTATTTGCATAGAATTTAAATAATTATCAAATATGATAATAGTATTTATATCATACATTAGTCCCTGGTATTTTTGCTGAAAGTTGAAATTGTTTAATGTTAAACTACGATTTGTTGAATATATAATATGATAAAGCCTGATTTTTTAATCATTTCTGAATGAATTTCATTATTTATTTTCTATTATAACGTTATAATTATCTTTCATAAGAAATGATGGTTAAAGATAATTACTATATATTTTCCTTTCTTAAATTTCATTTTAAAACTATTTTATAATGTATTAAATGATTCTTGATTATGTATTTTATGAAAAAATGGTAATAAGAACAATTATTAAACATTTAAAAAAACACAGATGTCCTAAATTGTCTTAATGAAATATTTGCGTATTTGAATGCTTACTATATGAAAATAAAAACTTCCGTACAAAGGTGGCCTTTTATTTTTATTATTTTGTTGTAGAATTGATGTGAAAACATACGTGTCACATCGTTACAGTTTGTCAGTTGTCCTTACTTGTATGCTATTGAACCCTTATTGATAGATTGCTTTAATATCTCTCAGGAATATCCTTCAGAAATATGCTATTAGTTATTATGAAATATTATTTTCATGTGATTTAGTAACTATATTTTTTTCTAGAAAAATGGCTTGAAGAGAGGTCTAAGAAAGTGGTCGTATCAAACGTTGACACAAGCGCTACGATAGCAGGATTGAAGCCCGTCACTACCTATCATATACACGTTACAGCAAGAAATGCGATTGGCCAAAGTCTTCCAAGCAGTGATCTTACTCTTACCACTAAAGCAGAAGGTAAATATTTAATTAATAATAATAGCGCTGATAATTAATAATTGCAATTGATTTGATTGTTTTGATAAAGTCATTGGTAATGTAATTGATGATTTTGTTTCTAAAACAATATTTTTGGGAACTGAAAAAAGAATGCCGTTCGAAAATTTATTTAGTAAATTTGAAGCTTCATTTATATTGTCATTTTAACTTTCAATATTGAAATGGCTCCCTTTATTTCCAATCTTCCAGTTGATCTATTAAAATAGCGCAGACCGAATGACTTTGGCAATGGCATGAAGACTGTCAGTAGCATTAAAATCCCAATAACAAAAAAAAATATCGGGAAGAAGTATATTTCTATATAATTAATGTTTCATGGATATATGTTTTTTTCGATAAATATATAGTTTACAAAAATATCCAAGGAATATTCTTCATAAAAATATCTAAGAAATATCCACAGAAGGATATTAGGAATTTTCGTTTCATAAAAAAAATTATGTTGTAAATAAATTAATAAATAATGATGCATCACACATTTATCTCTCCTTATGACATGTTAAATTATATGACATATTCACACATGCCTTAATGACCTAGAACGATAGTTTGAAACGAAGAATTGAAAATAAAGAGGTTCTAACGAAAATACTTTTGAAAATATTTCAGTTAAAAATTATGCTGGAAATGATATTATTCGAATTCATATTGTAATAGATTAATTATCATGATTTATTTTCTAAATGGTTTTCTTTCCAAATCATGATAGAAGTAAAAGTTCTACTAGTAGATCCTCGTTTACCGTCGTGAATCACCGAAAACTAATCTTTGAAATCATAGGGAAATAACTAATTAATAATCAATGAAAAAATGTATATTTTTCGTTCTTGGTTCAAATAAGTCAGAAAGTTTCCAATTTTTGACATCAAACGAACCGTAATAGAATGTAGAATGTATGAATTTTATTTGGAGTTCTGAAAATCTTCTTGAAAAAAGAAATTTCAAAAGATTTCATAAAATTCAGTAAATTTTGAATAAAAGTACAACTTTATTTCGTTGAAGGAAAATTCTTTGTTTTCTTTCATGGTGTACTATTTTTTCCTATACCCAATAGGAAAAATTATATCGGTAAAATTTGTTTTCAAAAAATCTATCAGTTTAACTCAAAATATTGAATGAAAAATTTATTCATTAAACTTTTAAGTTCAGGTCTCAAGGGGCAATGAATCCTCGTTATGACACCGTGTGTGATACATTTCATGCAATGTGCAAACTTGTGGATTTCACCCTTATGTGAAATCATTATTGGCGGTGCAGATTTACGGAAAGCAAACGATATTTTTATTTAATTCCTCGAAGAAATTGTAAAATATTCCAATTTATATTTTAAAAAATATTCACATGAGGAATATATATATATATATATATATATATATATATATATATATATATATATATATTTGTTTTAGATTTTAAAATTAGGCTTCATTGTTAAAAAGCTAGAAATCGTAAAGTGCACTCGTTTCTTACGAATTTTTGATAAGCTTAGTAAAATTAGCAAAAATGATTGGAATTTCTAAGATGGTATTAATTATATACTATTAAAATTAAAAATATTTTGCTAAAGAAGCTATTAAGGCCAATTTACAAAAAATATATTTAAATAGAAAATAAAATTTAGCAACCATTTATCCTTGTAAACCAGGTGGTAAGAGCATGCGACTAGTTAACAATATTTGTATGTAGGATTAATTTATTATAAAATGAACAAACACAAGATGGTTTTCACTATTCATCCAAAATCAAAAAATTAATTCATTAATTAATTAAAAAAATAATAAAAATTTCCATGAAAATGCAGGACATTAGGAAACTCTTTCAATACAAGCCAACTAATTACAACTATATCCTTAACAAAATAATAAATGAATGGCTACAATGGATTGGCACCTGAGCAATTGAAAACTTCTCTGTCACTGGTCTTGACCAAATATATGTAAATCCAAAATATTTTTGCACTGATATTTGTATTTTTGTTACTGAATTTCCGCAAATGCATATCTTTTTTAAACTTGTTATTTCATATGCCTAGTTTTTATTTAAAAATGGGCTAACTACATTTAAAAAAAAAAAATCATGGACCTTCTTTTGGATGTTGAATTATTATGTATGCCCGCTTAAGTTATGCGCTGTCTATTTTAACTAACGGAGATTACTTTTTTTGATAATATTATTAAAAGAAGCATTCCTTTCTCCTCTTGCACAATTTATAAAATGGAATTGGCCCTTTTCTCAAAACGATTGTTTCAAATATATATTATCTATAAACAAAAATAACTACAAATATAAATACAAACCACTGCTGTTAGAAAAAGACTGTTTCCGCATTACGTTAACAATGAAATGCATGGATTTTTTCTTATTAGAAATACCTTATTTTTTCACATGAATATTTGGATAGTAATTATGCCAAGTATTCATATTTTTTTTAAATAATTATTATTTTCAGAAAATAGCGAGAGAGAAAATTCATTCACTAAAAATTCAAATTAGAGTACTTTAAAGTTAAGAAATTATAATTTTTTTTTCTTAATGAAATCCTAAAACTGTCATTTAAACTTTTGTCTTTGTCTCTTCTTTTTCATTCTATCTCTTATTTCTCCCAATGTTCAATAAAGTAAATAATAATCTCAGCATATTGAAGTCAAGCCTTTTAAATAATCCTGTGTCGTTACAGAAGCACTTTAGCACAACTGATTTATTTCTAAAATACAACAACATTTTCTCTCATGCACCATAAGAATACTAAATCTTCATCTTGCCATTTTCACAAGAGACTTTCTAAAAATATTCACCACAATAAAACTAATTTACAGCTCTCCAAAATATTTATCTCCTTCAACTAAATTTAATTAAGCGGAAGAGCCTTGGAAAACATCCTTGTCAAGTATGATAAAAGTTTCTGAAGACGATCTTAAGAGACCAGATAAAAAAATATAATATTCCTCCCTTATGATTATAAAGTATCTCAAACATAGATGTCTTCAGAAAGTCGCAAAATTAAGCAACAATTTATTGTTGGCTACTGCAATTGATTTATACTTGAATTCAATGTAAATATTTTCTTCTATTCAAATTCAGAGTGGATCGTTTTGTGTTAACGTGTTTTTGTGTATTAAGACAAATAATCTTGTTACCTATAAAACATTCAAATCAGAAAAGGATTTGTAACTTTGTTAGAACATCTTTGTTTGCTTTCTAAATATTCATTCAATTTGTACTTTATTAAATTACTGATTTTTCTTTACCCCATTCCTCTTATTCTTTAAATATTCTAATTATGATCAATGATTTCATTCGATTGATAACTGTAATTTCTCTGTCATGCTTGTATCTTAAGAATGTTCTTATTCTGTGTGAAAAGTTTAAGTTTCTAATAATACTTAAGTTATCTTATCACAATACTTGCAAAAATGAAATAATTTCTTCCAAATCGTTTTTATCGCAAAGATTGTGCTTTAAATGATTTTCGCAATTGTTAAAAATTAATTGTCATGTTACTTTAAAAAAAATTAAAAATTATTTAAAAAAATATTTAAAAATATTTATTTTTTTAAAAAATAATTTTTCAGCAAAAGCTCCGCTCTAAATGAAATATATTTTCATGTAATTAAGTCAGTGAACAAATTTAAATGTGTAAATAAAAATAAATATAGAAGACTTCTCATAGAGTGGGCAGCGATTTGAGAGAGAAAAATATGGGGTTTAATGGATTTCTTGATAATGGCAACTGTTTTATGTGAATGCTTACTTTTTAAAAATTTTGGAAAATCCATTCAGGCCATGAAATTCCAGCAATATCATGGACCTGAATGGGCAGATTTCTGAACAATATGTTATTGGCTAGCTATCTGTACTGATCCATTCAGGGAGAAAAGAAAACATATAGTTTCTTAAGTTTATTATAAGTCCATTGTTTAACTCAAATATTTCCAAGATACATATTCACAGGGAAGCAGGGCGCAGGGAAGATACATATTCACAGATTTTTATAGATCGAAACAAAACAATATTTCAAACTCTATAAACATATACTTAAACATCCATTTAAACCTGCTAACATGAAAAAAAGAAAAAAACAAATTTGAATAGAATTAATTACGGAAATAATAAAATATCCATCATGGAGTCGCATCGATACTAAGGGAAGTATTTAATGCGAAACACTGTATTCATTTTCCTTCCTGAGGCAGTAAGAACTGCATTACTTTTAACCTAACACACAAAAATCATTATCATGATTTCAAAGATTGGAGTGGCACATTTTCAGAATGGGGAGGGGGTTAAAAATTAGGAAGCAATAAATATGATCTACGTACTTGGCACGTAACCGATTCTTCGCTTGTGCTTTGATTTTGTATTTGGAGCCAAAAGGTTCTGAAGCTTGATACCATTACAAAATTTTTGTGTAGGTGGCCCTGGGACACGTTAAATCTGACATTGCGGGCAAGATATCATCCTGTTTTTTGGTGTGGTAGTTTGGAGAAGAGAGTACCAGCTCAGGCATATACTCGTCATCTGACCAGGAATCTCATTACGAGATCTATCCTAAAATGGCTTTTGTGTTGTTACTAAAAAGGGCGTAAACATTACTAAACTGAACTTGACTACGTATTTATTATATGTTGATCGTCATGCAGTCCAGATAAAATCTTCCTAGATTATAAAAAGAGAGCATATTGAAATACAGACAAGTTAAAATTTACAAGATAGTAAAATTGCCAAAAGTCATTGCATAATGATAAAATCTAAAGGAATAAAAATTAAAATAATCATTTTTAGCCCTCTGAGGGAGAAATCAGGCTTAATGAAGGTATCAGACCCTGAGATTGAAAATCATTTGATAAAATATATTATTTATAGCCTTATATACAAGATAATAAGAAGGAATTATAATACGTGTTCTAAATCAACTATTTCAATGAAATTGACATTCGATAACTTTGATAAAAAACATTTGATAAAAAGTAATATATTAATAGATATTAAAATGTATTAATATGGTTTATTTAACGGTTTAATATTTTTTAAAATAAAAGCATAATTCCTTTTAAAAAGATTTTGCGTTTGCTACCATATACAATTTCGAAAATCAGACCAACTCTAAAATTTAATTTAAAAGAAGTTAAGAAGGAATGCTAACAGCGATCAATAGATAATTCAATGTTTCATAGAATGCTTCATAGATGAATGCTAATATGTCAATGAATTCACCAATTAACATTCTGTTTTCGTTTATTAGATATAAGATTTAAGTGGGAATTTATTTATTAGATTAATTATTTTAATTAAATTGTACTTGTTTCATGTATTGAAATATTGAATTTACTGGATAAGTTATGAAACATTTTTTGACGTACTTTACTTCTATAATTATTCAAAGTTGTTGTGTAGGTGTTTTAAGTAACATTCATATTTTTAAATATGGAATTTTTAACAAATTTTTCATTCTTATTAAACTATAATAAATTTGTCTCGTGAATAATTAAGGATTCTAATTGTAGTTTATTTTAATAACTTCAAAAATTATTGTCGATTAACAATTTATTTTGATTTAGATATTATATATTACAAAGGAGACTATCTGATAGTGTATTCAAAGAAAAAAAAAGATTTTATTAATAAATAGTACTTATAATAATTAATTATGAAATAAACTGAAGTATAGAAATAAGAAAAATAAGAAATGTTTTCAAAATTTGGATTGGATTGCAAAACGGTAACAGCTATTAAATGATAAGGAACATAACAAAAGAGAAAAAAAATACATTAATAAATAGTACTCATAATAATTAATTATGAAATAAACTGAAGTATAGAAATAAGAAAAATAAGAAATGTTTTCAAAATTTGGATTGGATTGCAAAACGGTAACAGCTATTAAATGATAAGGAACATAACAAAAGAGAAAAAAAATACATTAATAAATAGTACTCATAATAATTAATTATGAAATAAACTGAAGTATAGAAATAAGAAAAATAAGAAACGTTTTCAAAATTTAGATTGGATTGCAAAACGGTAACTGCTTTTAAATGATAGGGAAAATAACAAAAATTTTAATATCATGAGGTGGACAAACTAAAAGAATCAAGAAAGCGAGACAAAATTCATAAGAAAGATATTAATTATTTATTAAGTTTCGATATTTTACAATTGAGAACAATTTTTGAATAATTTGAGAATTATTTTACACCTGATAAATTTTTTTTCCTATATTTATTAACATTTTTATTTTTGTTAATATAATAATAGGTCAATCTTAATAATATATGCAAGAAATTATGCAACAGAAAATCAGAAAAAGTCATCCTACTTTGAAGTGCATTAAATTATAAATAGGAAACGAAATAAAAAGAGTTGAAAAAATTTATTCCAAACTCTTTTTTTAAACTAGGTTCTGCCTTTAAATTTCAAGCTCTAATAAGCAGATTTAAATGATTTAATGAATGTCAACAAATTTAATCCGGGTTTTTTTCATTGTCACCTTTATTATTTACTGTTATTATTTTTCATTTTGAAACGCAGTTCAAAAAATGTACTTACATTTTTTTAATAGACTAGTCTTTTTTACATCGTCTTAAAGAAGCAAAAACACAATTTTAACTTAAATATGGAGTAAAACGCCAGATATTGTTAAATATTTTTACACAATATTGGAAAGTGACAGCTAATTTTTAAACAAATTTCTTAGGAACAACTTTTCTTTTTAAAAAAAACTTTTTCCTAACAACTTCTAGCAAAAAAAAATCTGTAAGATTTAAAATATTTGATCAAAACTTCGTAAATTTCATTTAACTATAAAAAAGGTAATACAAGAGGAAAGTAAATTTAAATAAAATATTCAGTTTTCTTAAATATATTTTTCAAAATTTGCCTTTTTGAATCTCTATGCATTAAATCTCTGAGATATGTACAAAAAAAATGTTAATTCATTCATGTTTTTACAAAACAAATCTCGAAACTTGTATGTAAATCATAATATTCGAGAAATTACCTTTATATTTTTTTAAGTTTTACTTTTAAACATAGAATGTTTAATATAAATATTTTCTTATTGTTTTCTTTACATGTAAATGAAGCATTATGAATGAAGTATATAAGTATAGAATTTATAATATTTATGCTATTGCAAACAATAGTTGTAGCAGTTGTATAGCTGAAAATTAATTTTTATTATTCTTCAGTGACTATACCTCTCATATTTTAATAATTGGTAATTTGCTTATGTTTTTTTTTCTTTGCTAAATATTGAAATAATGCATTACTTTTTTTTAGTAATATGAAAATAAGATTTGCATTCATATTTTCGATGTAAAAAATGGAATTGTCATCAGCAAATCGTTTTGTTTGCAGACAATATGTGATTTCTTTTTCAAGAAAAATAATTTTATTTTTAAAGTGATATGTTATGATATTTCATATTACTAAAAAGATAATAATATTTCTTCGGAAAAAAATTTTTGATAAGATAAGACTGGATATAATGTCGTTTCACATATTTAATTTTACTGAAGCATGTTTATGTGAAAACATTGAAAAATATATGCAAGATGCATAAAACAAAATTAAAATTAAATCAGTTATTCAGATTCAGGTGCTGCATGTATACAATTAAAGATTAAAACGATATCATAATGATGTTGTATATTATGCGTGATAGAGTTGTTGCATAAATCTAAGGAATTTTCCATGCTTAAAAGGGGGAAAATACCACAACAAACAGAAACAAAATGCAAAAAAGTTGTTAATTGATTTTTAATGATGAGCACTCACCTACTAAAGGCGAAATTTTCCTTTACTTTATTTTTTGTGCGAAATTTTCTCTTATTTCTTTATATCAGTTATTCATACTCACGTGCGGCATGTTTGCAATGAAAGCCTAAAACGATATTATAATGATGTTGTATATAATGCGTGATGGTGTTGTTGTATAAATCCAAGGAATTTTTCATACCTAAAAGGGGAAAAAAGCACAATAAATAGAAACAAAATATAAAAAAGTAGTTAATTGATTTTTAATAATGAGCCTTCACCCACTAAAGACGAAATTTTCCGATACTTTATTTTTTTGTATGACATTTTCTTACGTTGTTTCTTGTACGAAATTTACTCTTACTTTTATTATATCAGTTATTCAGACTCAAGGGCTGCATGATTACAATGAAATACTAAAACGATATTATAATGATGTTGTATGTTATGCGTGATGGAGTTGTTATATAAATCAAAAGAATTTTTCATGCCTAAAAGAGGAAAAAAGCACAATAAATAGGAACAAATTACAAACAATAGTTAATTGATGTTTAATGATGAGCACTCATCAACTACAGACGAAATTTTCTCTTACTTGGTTTTTTTGTACGAAATTTTCTTTTACTTTTATTAAATCAGTTTTTCACACTCATATGCTGCATGTTTACAAGGAAATACTAAAGCGATATTATAATGATGATGTATATTATGCGTGACGGAGTTGATGTAAAAATCTAAGGAAATCTTCATACCTAAAAGAGGGGGAAAAAACCCACAATAAATAGGAACAAAATACAATTTTTTTATGATGAGCACTCACCTACTACAAATGAAATTTTCTCTTACTTTGTTTTATGCACTATCTATGACTTTCATGAGTTTTTACCCTAAGAAAAGTAATTCTTCAGTTTTTTTAAAAGGAATTCTTTTAAGTTTTTTGGAAAAATATATATTGAATGCAAATGAAGATGTTTGATAAATACCTTGAACTAATTCAAACTTTAGGGATAATGTTTTCTTTTGAAATTTTAAAAACAATTTCTCACTTTTTCGATATTGTTGGAAATAACTTTAGGGTAAATTTTTAAACCATAATTTATTAAACATCTTTGTTACCTTTTGGTTCACTGGGAATATTGATTGCGTACATTTTAAAGTTTATCTTTAATTCATAAACGAAATTCGTGATTAACATTACAAAGTTTTTTAAACATGAAATTGTGATAGATATTTAGACGAATATCATTTTTGACTTAAACTGTTATAAATTAAATTCATTAATAATTCAATACATGCATGGTTTATTTGTTATTTTTAACTTATATAAATATAATAACCATTGATGACCAGATGGGTAAAGAATATTAATCGTATTTATTATCATTTAAATATTTTATGTATTACTTAATGTTGGTAATTATCTTAATTAAATATCTTTGAGCATCAGATACTGATGAAAATTGAAGACGTGGCATTTTAATAGCCTTACATCTGTTATATTTATTGTATGCATAAACTTGCTGTCTAATTCAATGACATCATAGTATCATCCTTTTGATATATATGTATTTTAAGCATAATTGTCTTTCGTGCTACTGTAACTTTATTTTCTTTTATTCATTGTCTTAACTATAACGAGAAAGCAGCATAATATTTCTTCCTTAGCTTTCGTTCATGGTAGAAAATCAGAGAATCAAATATATGATGAAACGATGAAAACGATTTTAATTTCAATGCTACAATATATAACAAAGAATAAAAAAAAAGGATCATGAAGATACAAAAGAAAATCCACAGCAAAAAAAATTCCTTAAGTTATCACAGGAAAGACCTGAAATCTTATTTGATTTTTAAATCAATTAAAATTTGACAAACTTTCATAAAAAAAATTAGCTTTCAGGTATTATTTTAAATCATCCAAAGTCTATTAAAATCAAACTTGATCATTTTTGATAAAAAGATCCATACAAGCGTGCACATACATATATTAACTAATTTCCTCTTTATTAGCAGTAGAAATTAAACTTTGAAAACACTATTCAAGTATACAAGTTATTTAGTATTTCAAGTATTACGAAGTATAAATTTTAAACTTGACTTTCGAAATTCTTCAGCAAAACATTTGCGATGTGTGTTTCATAACTTACTATCGTTTTTTTTAAATTTTAATAACTTTTAGAATTAAGAAAATAGTTTAATTTTATTGAAATCAATGTGAACATGCCATTTATATTTTGGAAAATTCTTGAAATTCTAAAAATATCTTACCTATTTGATTTTAGAAAATATGCATATCGATATGAATCATATGCATATGAATTAGTCTGAAAAATGAAGAACCAGATTTTTTTCCTTTACAAGATTTCGTATTACTGAAATAAGAATGATCTTATGCCACGTTTCTAAATACTCCATTACTATTTTTATAATTTCTGTTAATTTTGTTCGTATTTTAATATGTAGAGAACGAATGTTTGTATCAAAATTATTATTAATGGAAAACGTTTTTTTCTTTTTAGTTATTATGAAACATTATTTTCATTAAGGAATAAAGGAATTCTATAATATTTGCCCCTTAAAATATAGAATAAGTAAGTGTATATTATACTAATAAACTTATAATAAATGATTATTGGACGGTGTAATCATTGTGATTGGATGTAAAACGAGGCTAAAAATAACGAAGTCGCGTAGACAGCAAAAATGAAGTCCATTTCTGTTTAAAATGTATAATTTTATAACATAAATTGATTTTTAATCTGTAAAAAATGCAAGCTATTATCCCAGAGATTTAAATTAAAACTTTTTTTATTCAGTTTGCAATTTTCCTCTAAGAGTAGTTATCTAAAGCAAAAAATTTTGTTAATTAAATTTATTTCAGTTCTGTAATTTATTATTATATAAAGATAGAAATTTAAACTTATGATTATAACAATGATATTAGTATTTTAAACTTATAATGATCCTTTTTTATGACAAAAGTTATCCATACATACATGTAATATACGAATCGTTGTTGCGATGTGGAAGAAAATGTTGATTCAAGTTAAATTTATTTTAAATTTGACACATGGATTCTTTTAGCATTAAAGATTGAATAATATTTGTTGGATCCCAGCCACAAACATTTCTGCATGCTGAGACCCGCAAACTTCATGAGGGAATTTACACAGCAGGAAGAGAATTAAAGAAGAATACAGCAACATTTATCAGCTCAAACGGGGAATCTTGCCGTTTCAAAAATCAACTCTGAACTGAATGAAGAATTGCTTATGTAGTAGTTTAAGGCCATTATTTCTACAGCTGTTAGACCATCTAAAGAATAAATCCGAAAACCCACTAAATAGAAGCGTTTCTAAGTTTAAATTTAACTCGTTACACAATGAATTCTTTTTAAAATGCTAAGAATTTTACTTTATTTTGTGCACACATGTTCATTTAATCTTAATTACCTCAAAAAAAATTAAGATATATTATAGGTGACCCAAATAATCAGATATTGTTATGGATAGCATGTTTAGTCAGTGTGGGCTGAGGTATAGAAATAATTATTTGGAATCCATATACGAATCTACTTTACGCTTTTACGTGAGCATTACATTCATGATTTTCGTATCAGATGATTCGCATGACGGAAATCGCATGTCCATTACGAAAGATAATGCTGTGATGCTTGATTTGGTGTGATACCCAATGTTGTTATTGCTATGGTGTTTTCTGGCGAAAGAGCTAATATTAAACTGCGCCAATTGTATTATGTTATCCAAGGGAAAAAGAAAGCATATTTTACCTGACTGCCAACATTCTATTAGCTTGCCAATATGTTTTATTTCCTTAAAATTTATTGCTAGAAATTCCGTATTTTGTTTCTCAAACAGCTTGAAAGCGAACATTGTAAGCTTTAAGTCCATAATCCTCCCATTCTAAAATGCGTATGAACCACAGATGATATCTACCATAAGATATTATTTATTGATGCTTGATCTGCATAGTACTAAAACACATAGGATGCAACTTCACGCCTACAACTTTCTACATAAGTTACTGCATGATTTAACATTTTAAAAAAAGTCTTGATGCTACTTAGGTCTGATAATTTTGAAGCAGTTCTCAAGCACATATTGTTGCAATATGATAGAGTATAATCTTACTTCAATAGCATTATTTCAATACATTAAAACATTGCCTAAGTGCAACTTAAAATAAAACATAGATATAATCAAATGGATTTATTAATTTGTCACTGTGATAATCAGATTAGATATAAACGGAATTTTAAAAAAAAAATAAAAAAAAAACTTTATCGATACAAAAAGGTTGCAAATGCCCGTTCAACGAAGCTACAGAGCCTATCCAAATTGTTTGGATATCACTGCAAAATTCCTCCCTTTTCCTCTAAGTGCGATTGATTGAATGCCCTTGGAGGGTACTTTGTTCTTTAGGGGCTGTTGGTTTATTTTGACAGTGAGGTTTTCTAATATTAATGAAACATTTAAGAGAATGAATTTGCTTAGTAACTGCCACTTATGTGGAGGCGTTTATTTATATATCCATGCCTTAACCTCCCCCCCCGGGGCACCTCGAAATGATGATGAGATGCTTCCGGCATGGTGAAGGGATCTCTCCACCGTGGAGGGTACACTAATAGGTGGGGGATCTGACTCCTCCCATCGATGACGGGACATACTTCCTTCGAGGAGGGTTGTACCGTGGCCGGTGACGGCCTTTAGGACTCAACCATAGTTCCCGCCAATGTTGCTGTTGCGTCGGTCCGGTCATTCAGTTTTTATGGTTTAAATCCGTGTGCCTTCGTGGCTGGTCGGAGAGTTAGATGGCTGACTATCCATGCCTTAAGAACCTATCTTGCTATTGCGAATTTTGATCTGGGAGAGATTTTTCTTATTTTTGAAATAGAAATTCCAATTTTACAGTATTCTGAGACATCTGAGCTAAAAGAGATCTAAAGAATGAGAGGGTTAATGAGGGTCCATTGATAGTATAAACTTCTGAAAATGTCATTGGATCCTGAGCCTAATGAATGGATTTTGAGCTAAATTTTATTTTCAAATGGAAATGACGAGAATTGTATGCATAATTTTATGTATCATTTTATGTGAATTTCGTATAAGTATTATGGGCAATATTTGGCAACCTTTATTAAAGACATATCAAAATTTTTCACATCACCTTTTGGCGTTTATAAATAATTAAATTCTGATAATAAATAATGAAATTTAATTTTTATTTTAAATAAATAATAGAAATTTTAAATAATGATTAAAGCTTTTTTGCTTATGCCAGCTATAAAAAAAACCATTTTGCCTCGTACATATTCTAGAACGAAATCTGTTTATTTCAGTCCATATATGTGCTTTTATATTTTTGACAAATATTTTAAAATCGTGTACAAATTATAATTCTTAATTCTACATATATAAATTATAATTCTTTATTTTGCTTTTCATCTTATTACTAAGCCTTTGTCTTAAAATGTTTCACTTTACTTTTGTCGTCTTTTGTTTGCTAGTTTCCTATATGGAGTAAAATCCTAAGCATTTCACACTAATTGATTTTGAATAAAATGCAACGAAAACACAAAAATGCAATAAAGACAAAAGAAATTGTCTTTCATTGCAAATAATTGGGAGCATGCCTTAATTAAATATATTCATTTACTCAACAGCCACAGAAAAAAAAATATCAAATTATTTCCACTGGAATCCAATGAACAAATAAAGAGCACCAATTATATTTTGGCCGCTCCCTTACTTCCAGTGATCTTTAAATTTAACGATTCAGTGTACAAAACGCAAAGATTAAATCCCAATTAAAATGGAAGCCTTGCATTTAATTTCGAGATTTCATTAAGGAACTAGTTTACGTACATTTGAAGTGCTATCCCAAATTCCCTTTCTACTTTAAACTAAGCGATTACACGGCTTAAAAATTGTTAAACAACTTATACATCTAATTAAACTAATTGTTAAATAAAACGCAAATGCGACGCATTTTCAATCGAAATGGTGGCACTAGAGCGAAAACAAACGAAACGGACGCGAGCAAAAAAGAAGAAAAATAAATAAATATATCAGTTGCACGACTGATTGTAGCTGATCTCTTTTAAACAAAAGTGTCCAATGCTAATTTCGAAACTGGAAGAAGTAATAAAAAGACGCTACTTTTACTTCCTTGTAGCAATTTCCGCGAATAAATACAACAAAGAAAATAAAAAAAATAAAGAAAGGAACATTTTCAATTTCGCTCCCTGCTGAACATTGGATGCTCTGCAGTGAGTTCCCGTTTCCATGGAAACGTCACGTGCCTTATCTTTTCCATGGAGATGAAACTTTAGGCATGGATTAGGAAAAGTAAGGAAAATATTTGCTATCTGGGAAAAAGGGGGTGCGGGTTCAGTACTTCCCAATTTTATGCCAGTGATAAATATTGAGCTTTATGCGACCCCTTCAATGTGTATAAAATGTGAGGTCGTACATTGAAAAGGACTTTCTTTTTTTATTTGCCCAGAATGAAAATAATTTATCGTTATTGTCGTAAACTGATTCGTTTTGGAAGTTTTATTTGGGTTGCACCCTCCATTTTAAGGATGCTTTCAAGGATAAATTGTTATGGAAGGCTTTGAATTTACCATTTTGGGTTTATGTCTTCACAGTAATGCCTGAGCATATTTCACATAGCATATGATTTGTAAGGCAGTCTTTAAGTTATGATGCTAGCATTTTTTTCATCAAATATGAATTTATAGATGTCACAGTTACAAATCAATTTATTTTTGCACACATTTCTGCAAGAAAGTATGTTTTTTCAGACTTCTCCTAGTAATAGGATTTAGTATGTTTTTTAATCATACTGCAATACATGTATTTATTTTTATATATGTAAATATAATTCTTTTAACCAGAGTCGCAGTCAAAGACAGAGAAGTTGTTTTGAATTTTTAACTTCGTTTTATTCCATCCAGGGAGGCATGATTTACAAGCAGAAGCGATGAGCATATCAATACAAAAGGACACAAGAGAAAAATGAGGAAAAGTTGATGAAAGATTTATCCCCGTGATTATATACTGTAAAATTTTGGTAGGGAATTCTGTACACGTGTCGATTTTGGTAAGGGGATTATAGGGATCTTCTAAAAGAATGTTTTAGCTCGACTAATTTTTATCCCTTCGCTCTGAGTGTGGAAACTTTCCGATGTCAACAATTTTACAGAGCTTCTGTTGCATTAATTAAATAAAAAGGTGGTTTAATTGGACCAGTAACAAACAGAATATTTTGGAATGAATTTATTATTGGAATATTATGGAACTTAATATAATAGATATATACCTGTGTACTTACATATATATTATATTAAGATAAAACTTTGGAAATTAATTAGGATTAAATTAAATTTTAAAATAGCCTGACATATATAAGTTAAATAAGTGATAAATTCATAATTTTTATTCCATCATTAAATATAAGAAACATAGTACACAAGGTCTAAGTAGAATTTTTAACATTTTTTACAAATGTGAAAGCATATACTTTCATTATCAGTTTTCATTTTCGATTTATCTCGGATAAATGGGAAAACTAAATATTAGTCTATTTTATTTGAAATCCTCCTCTAATTACTACCTGAAAAATGATCTGTATCCTTTTCGTAAGCAATAGCTATTTTTCGCCATCGTTTCAATGCAACATAATCAGCAGCAACATATATTTTTTTTTAATAAAATATATGTAACAAATCTTTACAATATTCAGCAACCGCCGTACACAAGTTGGCAAAATGCATATTTAGCCCCGTCATCCAGTAAGAAAGCTCTTCGAAAAAACTTAGCAAGCTGTCAAACAAAGTAGAATATTTTCTTTCTTTTAAGTTTCAAGCTGAGTAAATGCTTGATAAAAAATATCGTACTGAAAAATTCTGCTAAGCCGAGTTTTTTCTTATTGCAAAATATATGAACACGAAATTACTCGGATAATATATAAATAAGTGCAGAGTAACACGGAATAATATAGGTAAGCTTTAAAATACAGAAAAAAAAACATTTCATTTTAACTACTAAATTACATTCGACATTTATTTTCCTTACTTTCTCAATATGCAATAATTGGAATTCAGAGACAAAACAATTTCACTTTAACTACAAAATGACATACGGCTTTTATTTTCCTTGCCTTCTCAAAATGTTAAAATTGTAAATTTGTTTGATTCTGCTGGATTTCTGATTCTTATGTTTTACTTTAAAAAATGAGAGAAAAATTCTGTTTCAACTGCATAAAAATGAGCCACATTTTTTTCTTATTTTCTCTCTCTCTCTCTCTCTCTTTTTTTTTTTTTTTACCTCTTTGTTAAGCATATCTTTTAAGTTTCTAGCCTCGGATGGATACTATAAGAAAAGAACTGTTATTAAATTTTCTGCCTAAATACTAAGAAGAAACATAAATATGATGTTTAATGGATGTAATTTTCTCGTAATTTGCATTATTATAGCATATATACAAATGATTTATAAAATCAAGAATGGATTATGGGAGGGAGGGGGGTGGGTGAACAGATTATCGTTGTAATTTGAATATATATGTCCCACATATCCAGATGTTTGTAAAATATTTTATAAAGATTATAAATACGGACTTAACCCGTTAAGGACCGTGACCACGTATACGTGATCACGCAATTCTCCCTTCAGGGCCTGCGATCTCGTATATGTGATCAGCCTTTTCCACTCCAGGAGCCCATGATCGCGTATACGTGATTTCAATTTGGAACGTTTTATTTAAATTTTTAAACGGCACTAAATGGCGTTTGAAGTCCGTTATAATTTCGAATAATGTTTCACAGAACATTGACTTTCAATTTACTCATTTGTTTTCGAAGTCTATTTGATCCGGTTATTTAAACATATAAACAATTACACTTTTTCGGCTCTGTGGAGAGGTTGAACATTTAAAGGACCTTGACTGCCTGCGCTCTGGGTTTACATTTATATTTTGACTAAGATGGAAAAAAGATTACTTATCGGTTTTTGTGTGTGTAGATTTATCGTTTTCATTTGGAGTTTGCTATATAGGGGGGGGGGTATATTTTGAATAAGTTTTATTTTAGTCACTATGGTGAAAAGAGCAAGATATTTAAGTGAGGGTGAAATTTCTAAATTGGTGAATGAATCAGATAATTCTTTAAAGGAATAAAAACGGAACTATATTATTGTAAATACAAAACTATTCAACATGATACTTTGTCCTGAAATATGTTTGGAAATCTATCATAAACTTCAAACATTTTAGATATAATTAAGTATTTTTTTTAACTTGTTTTCTAATATTTTCTAAGTTTTGAATATTAGTAAGCAAATTTCTGTCATTTTCTGAAAGTATATATTATACATAACTTTATTTATTAAAAGATACTCTAATAAAAATGTGTCTTTATTTTATTTCATTTACTTTAAATTCCGCAATTGTTTTTTAATATCGCAACAATTTTATTACAGTATATTCAGATATTATCAATCATCATAAACTATAAATTTCACCATATTTATTTGCAGTAATGATTTTATATGAATTTTTAATTAAAATTAGGCTTGGCAAGGGAAATCTCCCGGGCCTGTGGGTGCGTACACTCTTGGAGCGCGCGGGGTGGAGGAATTGCTTCTTTTTCCTTTCGCCGGTCCTGAAGGGGTTAAAATATTTTAGCACGTTTATGTCATTGAAATAATGAGCATAAAATACTTCTTTTCATTCGTGTTTCCTTTCTACAAATATCAATTAATTTTTGAAAAATATTCATCATAGACTGGAGATTGTTAGTTGCGTAGTCGCTGTAGGAAATTCGAGTACGTTTATTACAGAAACAATACTCAAAACGAATGTTGCAAGGAAAAATAAATCTGAAGAATTTCTGTGGAAAAACAGAGCAGCCAATCTCCGCATGTGAAAAACGAAAGGTGGAGTTTATTCAGCCAATTAACGTCTAAAGGAACGTGACAACTGCCACATACAAGAAGCCATCACCGCATGTGGTGACAGTCCCACTTTGTTTGATTGGTGAGTTCAGATGAGCAACAAATGTTTTCTGCATGAAATTTATTGTTGCTGTTTCCCATCTTTCGAAGTTCCGCAAATGCCATTGAATGTGAATGCCATAAACTTAAGCATTGATTTGATAACAAAGGCGACCCCTGAGTAGGTAATCATCTATTCAGATTCGCGCACAATACTAACAGAAAGGAAGAATCGGATAGCCCCCAAATATATACTAAACACAGGAATTTGGGTTCCGAATAAATCTTACCTGTTAGAAGAAATTTTAATAAACTAACACATTATGAACCGGTTACTCTTTATATTTTCATAAACTCATTAATCCAGCTAGTTCATTTATAAACTAATGTGATATTCTATTATCTTTTATTTTGGAATATGCTTTTAAAAACCTATGATCATGTTGAAACAAGAGACTTTTTGTCAAGTACCTATTATATTAGATTCTGACCCTTCAAATATACCGAAGTTATTGACATCAGATAAAAACAAAACAAATTGATAAATGAAAGTTAAATGTATGCACAAATTTTAGTATAGTAGTATTTTATTTAGTAAAGTATGCGTTTCGTTTGATTTGCTCGTTTGACTGTACTTGATATTCAAATATTGCTTTCTTAATTTTCTTTGAAAATGTTTTTAAGGAATTCTACGATTTTTAATTTGTAAATATGAATGAAACGAAACAACATAATTTATTACATACATACTTATTTGAAATCATACTTGTAGATTTGACGAGGTTGCTGATATATCTACGTCATAGAGAAATAAAGATTCGATTTAAAAATGGAATGTATTTTTAAATTCCGCATCCTTTTGATCTGACTCGTAGGATTTTCAATACATCTATGCTATGTATTCATTAAAGAACTATTTTTACTAAGTTCAACTAAGAGTCAAAAAGATTTAGAAATATATGCATTTTTTTCAACCATGTAAGATGAAAAAGTATTTCCGACAGACTGAACTCTAGAAGACTTTTAAAAATTATAATTCCATTCGTATTTAAGTAGTAAGAATAAATATTGAAAATAAAATCGCATCAGCATTATTTTATATATATTTAAAATATTTTAATTGAAATTCTTTGAAATTGATGTATTTTTTGCAGAAGTCAAAATATTATTGTATTTATAAATCAGACTGTTTAATGAAATCACGTCTCTCACAACTTGTTGAAACGAAGATTAATAAGGAATCTATTCATTAACAATATTATAAGTAATTATGATTATATTATATACTGAAGTCTCTACTCAATGCTTCGTTATTGAAAGATAGCTTAGGGGTACTATTATTTTTTTTTATTTTGTATTGTGTATTTAATTCTAATAATTTCCATTATTAGTAAATCTTTTGTAAATTCTAGACAGTTCTGTATGGGTGTAAATCATAATAGCAGTAAATAATTCCTAGAAATGCAAATTTTGACACCCCTTTTCCTGTTTTTTTCTCAACTTGAAAAATCAGAATTTTTTTTTTTTTTTTTTTTTTTTGTTGATTCAAATTTTATATTTAAATAGTATTATTAACCGTAATTTCAAGACCAACTAAGAAAACAGATATTTGATTGAATGAAATTTTAAGAGATCTTGTTTAAGTATTTCACATATAAGAATTTAAAATTAAACTTTCAAATCAAATTTATGTATAATGCGTATTTCTAATAAATTATAAATATAATATTATGCGTATTATATTTATAACTCATTATAAATTTATATATAATATTTGTATTTTTAGCTCCTTTTATTACCATAAAATGAGTACACTTTTTTGACACAATACAAATGCTGCAGTTCAAAATCTATCAGTAATATTGATTTGTAAACAAGTTAGCGAAAAAAGAAATTTTTTAACCATGCTGAAGTAAATTCGAATACATTAAATAGACTTTAAAACAATGTTCCAGAAGTTTAAAGATATTTTTTTTCAACTTTAATAATATCTAACCTAAATTAACACAAATAACTGATAGTACGAAAAAAAACATTATTTGGTAAGGCAGAAGAAAATATAATTTTGAGGTAAGATGGCATATATATATATATATATATATATATATATATATATAATATAATATAATATAATATAATATAATATAATATAATATAATATAAACTTATTTTATAGTCTATTTAAATATTATTTATCTAATCAAACTATAACTTATTTATTAAGCAAAAGTTTATCTATAACTTTTATACTTGATGAAAGCAATCGTTAGGGGATTTTTTTGTATGCTAATGGAATAATATGATGCTAATCTTAGACATTCAAAATATTTCCAAGTGCATTTATTAATATATTCTCTGAGCTTAGTGAATGGATATTCATTCGAAACGCAATTCAACAAATTCCTCACAGCAACAAGTAATAAGACGGAAATGAAGAATCAAGACGAAAATAGAAACAAATGCGATCATCGAAACAAATACAGTTAAGAGAAGTTTCGGAATTTTCTCTTTATCGTAAACAAAATATTTAAAGTATCGTCTAAAAATTCGAGCTTGATATTTTGACAAATCTTTACCTGTTACATCATTCTGAGAATAGGAAACACATTTTTTGGCAATATGTTTAAATATGAAAATCTTGCATCTACCCCTAAATAATTTAAATTCATTTTAATGTGAGAAATTCATGTGAGAAACCAATAACTACTTAATATTATTTACATGGAAGATGATAATATATATATTTTTGAAGATTTACCTATTCTCTTTAATAGATTCTTAGACAGAAGGAACAAGCCATGAAAGATAAATGTTACACATTACATCATCATTTTTCAATCAAAATTGGTAATTTTTTTCTTCTTTAAATAGCTCTATATGAATAAAATTTGGTATATGATCATTAAACCGAATTGTAGATTTCTATCCATTTTTGATAAATTCCTTTCAGAGGAAGTATATCTGTGTGATTATCAAAATATAATTTAACACGATAATTACAAAATGTAGAGAGTTAGGTACTTGAAATTTGATTCCTAGGCTTAATATTTAAACTATAGATTCTTATAAAATTTGAAGCAGACGTGTAAAATGTTTAACCGTCTATATTTTTGTACTTTTACATGCATATAAAAAAGATAACTCAAAAACTTAATGACTTAAATAAATGAAATCCGTATTTCATTTATTGAAATCCGTATGTGGTCTTGTGACTACAATTGTAATTCTACTTAAATTACGTTTCAATCAACAGGAAAAATTGCGTTGAAAACACATATTCTATTTTTAAATATCTAAGCTCATGACAGAGATAAATTGTCAAAACATTGCCAATAATCGAGCGGAGATTCAGTAAAAATGCTAAATTCACCATGTATTCTATATTTTGTAATTATTATCTGTTAATGCCACGTAAGGCTCTTGGGACCTTGCCAAAGTTTAAACTTTATGACGTATGGGAGTGGGGGGGGGATAGCACTTTTAACAGTGAATATACGAGAAAGTTTCAGGCAGACAGCAGCCGCTGGTTATATGTTGACATGTTTAACTTCTATTAATTAATTCAGCGCATGTGTGGCTTCATTACCTTCATATAATTTTTGAATTTGAGTAAGGGTAAATTTCAGAATGTATTAAAAAAAACTAATTTTATAAAAAATAAAATATGATTATAATTTATGATATTCCCCTTTCGTATAGATTAAAACTATATTTTGAGGCGTCTCTGATTTTAAAAAAAATCCTGCATTCAATAAAACTAATATAGTTCAGTCTATACATTGTTGAGAGATATATGCTCTTATGTATTCTTCAGCAAAGTAGTCTCTATGCATTAGACACAAACTTAAAAATTTCTCAATATTCTACTAGGAAACGAGAATACATTTCATTTTTCAGATAAACAAAATTCTTCCTTTTCAACAGCATGATGATGTTGATCTTGGGATTGATATATGGAATGAAAAATAATATAAGATCGAAGATATATATGAATAATTTATTATATTTCAAAAGTCAAGAAATTCACTTGAATCTCAGCTTTACATGTTGCGACTATGCATAAATTAAATTTAGATTTTAGCACAGGTAGTTGACAGCTGATTCAACGCATAAAGTAACTATCAGAAATTCGAAAAATACTAAGTTATTTATTGCAGGCATATTGAAGCATTTCATAATAATTGTTAAAATTTAATTAAGATTTACAATCATAGGTGAGTTCTAGATTATTAAGCTTTCGTTCCCTTAACAGAAAAGTGCAATTAATGCAAGAATTCAAAAGATATATATCTTCAGAATACAATGAATACTATTTTATTGACTTCAATAAAAACTAGTTATATCTCTAATATTTTCTTAAAATTACAATAGAAACCGAAATCTTAACTGTTAGAGCTTTGACTACTAACAGAATATATACGTCTGTCATTTTAAATCCGTGAAATAAAAATCTTTAGCTAAGAAGTTTAATAAATAAACTCAACTTAATCTTATAAGATGTGATCTTAACCCTCTAGCGTAGGTATAAAGTTTTATTAATCCTCAAAAAATCTTAAAATTTCACAAAATCTTAAATTATATCTTCTTACACAAGAACCGTAGATAAAATATTTTTACATAGAAATGTTTATTGTGAGTCGCTTAGTTTGTGCATTCATTGTATTACATTCAGAAATTAATACATATCTCCATCCATACTATCACATATTTTCATCTTATCTGATAAAATAAACTAACAATATTTTATATAAACAAAATTAATAAAATTGACTGACATAGTTTCTTTTGTTAAAAATTAAAACTATTTTTTATTATCAAAGGTTATTTTAAATAAATCACTTTTAAAATATAAATTTTCAATTATATGTTTACTAAAAACATTACTTTAAAAAAAAAAAAAAACGCGCATTAAACTCAATCTAATTCGCGACCCTATGTTTTTACAGTGAAGGCCCTTTAGTTTTCCTAGATTAGTTAGATTTATCTTAGATAAATTTGATATGGTTATAAATAAATTTGAAATCTAAATATTGCAAAATTTGAAAAATTAGTAAATTTGAAATTTATATATTAATTAAACAAAATATAATGCATCTAAAGTGAACATAAAATATCTGAAGTTTTTTGCGCAAACTTTTCAGAAAATATAACATGCATTTGTCTGTTTCTATGTTATATATTATGCAAATTTTTTTAGCAGATTACAAGTAATTTTCAAATAAAATGACCCATTTTTGCGCTCAAAAAATGAAGTGAGATTAAAATTAATTTATCACTCGCCATGATAACGCTCAGAGAAAAAAGTATCTAAACACAGTTTGTATAAATATAAACCAATTCTTAGTAAAAATTGTACTCTCAATTATTATGAACAGAAATATCTTTTATTCATTTACGAGTAGACCACTTGTTGCAATTATATATTTTTTATCTATAAATATATATAAATCACAACGATTAACGAAAAAGAAATTTCCATTTATGAATATATTAATAATCAAAGAAAATGACATTATATAAAATAGATAATCCTATAATATCTTATAAATTCAAATTTTATTTCTGATAGAAAGACTTACTGTTTTGCCATTGAATAAATTAATATGTACTCTAATGCATAAAATTAAAGTATATTTTAGAAAATTATAGTTATCTCAAAATGTATTATGCAAGCAGTAATAAATATTAGCAGGACATTCTTTTATTTTCGTGCTGAATCAATTTCCATCTCGCTCAATAATTTATTCTAGTAAAGAAATCCTCCGATATCGAAATTAGCAAGAATTTATGCAACCGACTTACAGCACTTATGAATGTTGTGATGCATAGGACTACTTCAAACTGAAATGAAACACGCAAATTGCAGTTCTGCAATCATAATTAAGCAAGTCAACTATTATCTGTGGTACTCAAAACTACTTTTGTAAAAGGTAGAAGTTATTGAAATTCCCTAGAAGACGAGCATTGCGTGATCTTATTTCTCAATAAGTTTAAAGATATTCGATTGGTCTCACATCTGAGAGAATATCTTATCTTTTGATTTGTATAACCACTCCAAATTAGATAGCCAGACCATTTAAATTGTATCATCTGGTGGTTTTCTTCGAACAAATTGTGTTTCCATGGTTCCTCGTAATTGTTAAGTAATTTTGAGTATCCTAATTGTTATATTTAATGAATGTTAACCATTGAACATTACAAATTCAAAGAAATATCATGAAAAATAATGCAATAGTACTATTTTTCTAAACTGTCCAACTTATAAAAGCTTATTCAAATAAATCAATGTATGGTTCCATTCTTTTCTGCAAATGAAAATGTATTTAGTAACTAAGGTTTCATGTAAAACACAGGCTACATTATTCTTCAAGAAATCTGATATCTTAGCGTTATATTTCAGATTTCTTCATCAGCTATCTTTTGTTCTTTATTGTTATTTATGTTAATTGTGTAGGGTTTTCTCAAATTTATCTGTAATGCAAAGCCAAATTATTACTTCTCTTGGTTTTGTATATCATCTAGAAATAAAGAATTAAATATGTATATGACTTTCAGCCTAAAAAGTTCGAATTTTAAAGACATATATTCATATATATTGCAATGCCTTTTACTCAGATTTTTAAGTAAAGAAATTTTGATATTATCATCTGCATTTAGGGAAAACCCTTCGTTCGGATATTATATTTTGGGGAATTTACAAATTAGTATAAATACAATTATAACAGAATGATGTGAGTTCTCGCATATTATTCTAAAAATGAAGTAGGAACAATTTTTTGATAGTATGAAGACCGGTTATATATTCATATTTGGTAAACATATACTAGAGGTGAAAACGTTTCGTTTATGATATATTGTAGAAGTTAAGAGTTCAATTAAGCCAAATTAAAACCCTCTTATGAAAGAATACGAGATTTATTTTGGGTCTAATTAATTGACTTTGCACCGTGATTGAATGACGAGAATACATTCTAGACTTGCTCCATTCCTTGAAGTTCAAGTCACAATATTTGAGAATGATTTGTCCACTGTGACAATGTTACCAGTTCTGAAAGGAATAATTCCTTGAATAGAATCAACCTTTGACTTGATTGTTTTCGATTCAAAACACGAAATTTTACCTCTAGAGCTTTGAAATTCAATTAGAAATGTATAAATGTAGGGTTAAGGGTAACCTAAATATCATTTTGTTTTGATCTGTACTATCCTCTTAAACTTCTCTTTTTGTGTTCTTACAGAATTCTCGTTGCAATTCATCTTTTGTAATGTTGTTCCTATTATATTTTAGCACTCATATATATATCCTCTAAATATTGAAATAAAAGGTTATACTATGTGACCAAGCGAAATATAATATACAATATACAACCGAATGCGTATTTCGGATTTTTTTCCCAATCTATAGATATATTTCAAAAAGACCGAACATTTCACAAGACCATATATTGAATTTCATATATTTAAGTTTCTGCGCTTTGGAATTCTCGTCTTTAAATGCATGTCAACAACATGCTTCAAATTTTATTAGAACCTACATTTTTGAGGATAAAATTGGGAAAAATATTTATTTGTCTAGCTTATTTCATTTTGTAGTTGTAGTGCTAACTTATATTCGGGTACTCAGGCAGACAGACTTTCTTAGTGTATATTTCGTTCAAAATAAGGAAGAAACTTATAAATTTGGTGTTAAAAGCATATACCAGATTTCGTCCGTCTTGTTCGAAGTGTTTTTGACGGATATCATGTTCTCAGACACACAGACAAACTAACAGAGAAAAATCCAACAATGTGATTTTCGAGCTGAAGGAGGTCGGAAACGAGACGGTTCAGAAAAATCTCGAATCTGATTTTTTTTTTTAATAATTACAGTACTTTATCTTTGTATTTTTGGTATGCGAGAAAATACATGTAATAAACTGTTTATGAAACATTTGGAGTAACAGCTTTTTCAAAGTTCTCTGACTATGGATTCCTGTTTATAAGTACCATTCCAAAATAATTCATGATCTACTTCAAAGTTAAGCATTAAAGTAACTTTACTTCAAATAATTGAAAAATATGTAATATGAGTACATATAATGCATACAGTACAACATAGTTTTTAAAAATCAGTTTACTCTGCAAAAAAACAATAACGTAGCAGGATTTCTTTGAATTGAATTAAAGTTATCTAAATTATTTCACATGGAAGTTAGTAAATAATAGGAATTCTATTGATATGCTATTGATTAATCAGTCATAAACAACATTTAGAACATTTTCAAAAGTAAAAAAATAGTTATATTTTGACTTAGAACTTGCCAAAGAAAAATAGAGTTTAAGTATGGGAAAACATTTCAAAGTGGAGATACAAAATTTCAACAACTAATGTTTATATATTTAAACAAGGTAGTTTAATACTTCTTACTGAAACTCATGCTCAAAAACGAGTCTTTAAGATATTATGATATTTTTATAATAAATTTTACTTATAGATATTAATTCTTATTTGATGATTTGGGCAGTTTTCATTTAATCGTTTAACCTGTTCATTTTAGCGAAATACTTTAATTTATCAGACTCGTGTGCAACCATGAAAATGAAATTCGTAATTTAAATACATTAATCGATAAAAATTTATGTTAATAGATACTTCTGTTTTTTTTTTTTTTTTTTTTTTAGTGTTTAGTTTTATTTAAACCCTGTTTCCGAACTCCAATTAATATAGCAAACTTTCAAAAGTAAACGAAACGTTCTGGAAGTTAGTCACGATTGTGAAAATTCCCTGTCTAAATTTGTGTTTACCTATAAATATTTTCTATATTTACGACTTATAAAAAATTCACAAATGTATGGATTTGTCCAAGATGTTTGCTTTAAATTCACCAGGAAAAAAACATTAAAAAAATGATTTACTTTCTTGAGTTAATGAGATCTTTTTTATTGCCACCAATAATTTGTAGCAGCTTGGTCGTTAAGCCAGAACACCTTCTTAAAGGGAAAGTTTTTAAGGAAAACAGAGCAGGGGAGATCCGAAACGAGAAAGGAACAAAAACTCAATATCTAGTTATTGGCTTCGTTACAAAACTTAAAACTCTCGATGCTCTTTCCATAGCCTGAAGCCGCATAGCAGAGAAAACTTACAATTCCCCCTTCTTCAGGGAACTATTTTTCTACGCATTTCCAATACTCCAGTATGTCGTTAGCAGGATTGACGGTCGTTAAAGAACATTACAAAGGAAATTTTGACGAGAGCCGTAAATGGAGTAGGGGAAAAAAAAAGAACTCATGATAAATAAATAAAATGCGAGAAATATAACTGTGCAGCCGCGGGTTACAAATGGTTTTATGTGTCTGTCTGAATTGGATGCTGCAACTTATCAGTATTCTTTACAGTCAAGTGAGCAATTAGAAAAACAAATCTAAAAACAATGGAACTTCTTATTTAGAAATTATTTATGAGAGTATATAAAAAAGTTTCTTCTGTGTATATATCTAAAATTATTCTATTAATTTAAAAACGTACTTATATTTTTTTAAAGTATTTGGTAGTTAGGAATTAATTTTCCATTCAGTACTTTTTTGTAGAAATCAATTTTTTAAAATTATTTTTTTTATTATTTAGTACATTAAAACTATTTATTAACTTTTATTATTTAGCATATATAAACTATTATCGTTTTTTATTATTTAGCATATATAAACCATTATCGTTTTTTATTATTTAGCATATATAAACTATTATCTTTTTTTATTATTTAGCATATATAAACTATTGTATCTTTTATATCATTTAGTGTATTTTTATAAAAACTACTCTCATTTGAAACCTGAAAGTGTAATTTATTTTTAAGTAGTTTTACATTTGGATAAACATATTTTAACAAATGAATGTTATAACATTTTCTTGCTTCAGAATTTTGTTTTAAAAGGCAAACGATAGCTGGGATGTATTTGAAAATATATAATTTAATTTTTTATGATGTGAGAACATCGCGTTGCTTTGGTTAGGGGGTTTTGAAGCTCGAAATTGCGTAAGCCATGAATAAAGCACAAATGGCAATTTTCATCATCATATTTTTATCGCATATATTTTTTACCTGCTTTTACCAGTATTAAATTGTTATTACACATGCTTCACAAGTCTCGAAATTATTTCAAACCGGTTTAAACTGATTGATGACTTAAATTAATTAGATAAATAATGACTTAAAAAATAATAATGTTCTCCCATGATAACTTGAAATTTGCGATCGTAGATTTCATTTTTACTTTCTAGAAATAATTTCTTATTGGAAGAAATATATATAACATATAATTTCTTCACTCAAAACACAAAAAGCTATTCAAATGGGAAAAATTAAATATAAGTTTCTACTACTATTTTTTTTTTTTTTTTTACTAATTGAGTTGCGACGACTTTCAATGGCATTTTCAGTCCCAATCGAAATTCATAACATATTTACTCCCAAAAGACTAAAACTGACGACACACTTGAATTATATATATATACGAAATTTTAACACATATAAAATTATTTATTAGTAGCTTTTATTAGTATTGATTTATTATTACACATGCTTCTTTGACAGCAGATGCGTTTTTAAAAGACTGATGTAGAACTATGACATCATAGCTGTTATTTGATCTCAAAATCGATCGAGCTATAAAACTTTGTTTGCCAGCTAGAAAAATTGAAAGAGTGAAAGTTTAAAAAAGTATATATATATATATATATATATATATATATATATAGAGAGAGAGAGATAGAAAACTGTCATGATTGTTTCAAATCGATTTAAACTGGTAATGACTTAAATTAATTAAGACAAATAATGACTTAAAGATAATAATGTTCTCAAATGATAACTTGAAATTTGCAATCGTAGGTTTCATTTTCAATTTTTTTAAAAATTTTAAAATCATTTTTTTTAAATGTCTTTAATAATATGTACAAATATTTTAATAAATGAGATCTTATGTGCACACTATTTTTGATATCTTCTTCAGCAAAATGTTTTTAAATTTAAAATTTAATAGTTATGTAACACGTATTAGTTTAAAAACTTTACACCGATTTGGCCATTGTGCAATGCATCTCCCCAATTTTATGTCAACTCATTTAAAATTTGAACTTGAATTACAATAAATAACTTCAACTAAAATATTTTCTTTTATTTTTTTTTATTTAAAATACAAAGATAGAATTTAAAGTTATTCTGCAATGAAATTTTATTTGTACCTCGGAATACGTTGCATAATTCTTGAATTAGCATTCAAGAACTTTTGATAAAGCTTTCTCTGATTCAACACAAAAATCCAAGTAACTTCATTACAAAAGCAATGTTTAAGTGAATACGAATGATAATATATTAATTGACATCCAATTATATTACATATACAATGGACATAAATTAAAGCAATTGTATTATTGCCTCATTTTAAAGTTGAATCTTATTTATATTAAAAACATATTTTAAGAGAGAAAATTGCTCATCAAGGAACAAAAATCCTTAATTTCATGACTTCACCATCAACAATTTAAGAATAACTTAGGCCGAAATATCTGTTGCAACAATCAAAATGAATTGAGTTTCCATACTATAGTGAAATACGTTGTTGTAAAATACACTCAAAAATCATTAAAAAAATTATTAAAAATGTATTGAAAAATAATATTGCTAAAAGTACAATTAAAAATATACTTTTTTGATTTTAAGTTCGTGAAAGAATAATAATTTTATAAATCATGGTGAAAAATATTAAAATTTATTTAATTCATAATTAATTTAGAATTTCAACAAATTGCTCTGCAATGCACATTCTTGACTTTTTAAGTATACATATGGTAAATGTGGCAGCGTTAGGACTAACGGTTATCTTGGATAGCGAGCGCCAGCACAAACACACACACACATGCACACGCACACGCACACGCACATACACACACACATTTATCTTTAGTAAATATTGTTTATTTGTGTTGTAAAAATATATATATATATAATAAAATATTTGCTGTAAAAAATTTTCAGAAATATCAATTGATTTTAGTTTTAGGAATATCCTGTAACAGTCCTAAAAATAATTCCATACTATTCAAAATTATGTATGTTATTTCTGACTAATAAGGGTCAGAATCCATCATCTTGAATATTATGTAACAATCCTAAAAATAATTCCATACTATTCAAAATTATATATGTTAATTCTGACTAATATGGGTCAGAATCCATCACCTTCATCTAAAGAGAAAAATAGCAAGAATAGCAAACCAGCCAATATTATAATATCTTATATTACGCGGAAAATATATAAAATCTTACGTTTTGACCTGTTCTTTTAAATGAATTGACATTATTTCCAAAATAGCAATAAAGCTACTATTTAGTAATACATTCAAGGAAGTTCTTGAAATAAACAAAAATGGATTTTCTGATTGATTACAAACAAGGAACGTACTCAATTATTTTTACTTTACCTAACTTCACACTGAGCTTAAATTTTCGAAATTTATCAGAAATTATCGAAAGAAACTAATGTATTCCAGAAACAACAACAAATTATTTTCTCCTTCGTGAAAGGAATAATTTGTTTTGTTAGCTTTGTATTTAGCATGTTCGTTTCAAAATAGCATCCAATTTAGATATTAAAAAGTAATTAAATATTAAAGTAATTTCATTAAAATTAATGAGTACAATTTGGTTTGTGAAACAGAAACGCTATTCCTAATTAAAACTATTTTCAGATTACTAATTTATATTCTATTTATATGATGACAATCGACATTAACTAATCATTTTCCGTTTTTTAAATAGTTAAAAACATGTTCCCCTTAACCAAATTTAGCATAATATTGTCTTTTAGATTATGACTTACGAAATTTGAATAACCGCTTAACATAGATATGATGATGAATCAGGTGAATTACTTTTTCCCTATTCAAGTCATTAATATATATTATTAATGATGATTTTGAGCCTCTGAGATGTATTTTCTTTCTTCTGATATCCTATCCATCACATGTGTTGTGACATGAGAAAAAGTAGAATGAATTATTTATGAACCCGAACCAATTATATTTGTGTTTCGTTTTATGTGTAAAAATAAAAATTCATTTTAATATGCATATTAGCCGCCACTGGATTGCTTGTAGGGAGTATTAGATTTAAAACATTCAATTATATTCTTTGTGGGTGTTTGTAATTTCTTCAACAAGATACTTTCAAATGTGAAATTTCGATATACATTAAGCCCTCAAAAACAATATACCTCTTCCGTTTATTGTGAATAAGATAATTTGTAATGGGAAAAAATTACAACAGATCATAAAGGTATTAAAATGAATTAAATCATCTATCTTCTAATGGCGAGTTATCATTTGCGATCGTCAAATTTCACATTTTTATTTCTCGTGGAAACCGCGCAGATATTAAATGGGATCTTTTATTCTAATATTTCCAAAATGAAAGAACTCAGTTGATTAAACATTTGAGGATATAATAAAACTGGTTTAAATTTTAAATGTAGCTTATTTAATTTATATTAACGTCCCATTTTAAAGCAACACTAAGATTACTTTGTGACCGACTTCATAATTGTGAACCTCGGTCAGATGACAAGAACGACAACAGAGCTGGAACCACAAACTCCTACACTACACCAGTGGGAGTAGGTTTGACTCCGGTGGATTTAACGTGCTAATAAGTAGAAAATGCTTATTGATTATCAATTCAAATGTATTGTAAGATAATATCTTAATGCATCTTAACTACGAATATTTCTCGATTATTTCTAAAAATTATTTCTGATCTGTATTGATTATTTTGGAGATCGAGCGGAAGAGGCTTGCGAATTTAATTGCAGCTGATTCAATAAATAAAATTACCATCTAAAATCTTACCATCTCTTAATATTTCTCGATTATTTCTAAAAATTATTTCTGATCTGTATTGATTATTTTGGAGATCGAGCGGAAGAGGCTTGCGAATTTAATTGCAGCTGATTCAATAAATAAAATTACCATCTAAAATCTTACCATCTCTTAATATTTCTCGATTATTTCTAAAAATTATTTCTGATCTGTATTGATTATTTTGGAGATCGAGCGGAAGAGGCTTGCGAATTTAATTGCAGCTGATTCAATAAATAAAATTACCATCTAAAAACTGTCTAAAGGTATCATACAGTATTGAAATTAAAGGAAATATGTTGGAATACAATATGACAGGCTAATGATTTCCAGAATTTATTATTTGGCTATTAATCTGTCACTTTTGAAATTTAAAGACTATGAAAATTTCTTCATAATTATACAGTAATGCATGCAATAAATTAGCAAAAATAAAAGAAAGAAATTGACTCATTAATTTGAATATAAACATAAATATAAAGAAAAAAAAAGTCAATGAAACTGATAAAATTAAAAGGTAATTTTTTTTGAATTCATGTTAATGCTCAAAACATTTAATGTGATAATATTTCATTAATCTATCGACGAAGTTCACAAAGAATGATGGTTAGCTTTTAATTAAAAAGAATTTATAAATGTATAATAAACAATATATGAGCCAAATTTGGAATATTTAGATCCTTATTGGCACCTTATTAGGGCCTTATCTACTAATTGTGAATTATTCTCAAGAAATAATTCACAATTAGTAGAGAATGGTATAACAATACAAAGATATGATAATATCGCTGTCTCGGAGACAGTTAAATTCAGTAATTTTTATGTGTTAGTTGTAAATGTTAATTTCCGATTTTTAAGCCTTTAATTTACCGAATTATTTTACAGTCAATTTTTCAAATTTATTTTTGAACCATTAGTTAAGTTTTTATACCGATTAAACATAGGTAAAAGAAAAAAAAAAGATTTTTAATTTATTAAAATAATTTAATTAAATTAATTATAAAATATTGTTAATTTTATTAATGTTATTTTTGAGATATCTTTTGCTTTCTATTGACCGTGTTCTTTCAAATACTGTTAGAAAAAACAATCAAACTGTGTAGATATTAGGTGGATTTAAAAGGTATTTTAAAGTACCATCAGTAAATAAAGGGTTAAAACTATTACTATCATATTGATTTTTAGAGAACAAATTTTCTAGAAGAGAATTGCTTTGGGATTAGTAAAATCTAATTAGACATGAATACAAGCATCTCTCTCTCTCTCTCTATATATATATATATATATATATATATATATATATATATATACATAGTATATTGCACATATACTTAGTATAAAGAAACTTAATACAAAGGATGATTGGTAATATCGGGTGCTGTAGTCTATCTCAATAAACTCAGCATAGTCACTTTACTATAGATACACGTTATTATTACACGTCGTTCTGGATACACGAGATGCTGCTTTGAATTGAAAGAGTTTAAAACGATTTTGCGATCATCTTATATAGTTTTATGCTTAATTTGAGACATCTATGCATACCTGACATTAATGATATTTTGGAAATGTTCAATCTCTTATATTATTCTCCTTTTTAATTTTATTGCAATCTTTTATTTCTCAAGAAAACATACTTCTTTTTCCTTAATTTCCATAAACTCCAAATAACTTTTACTAGATGATCCGTAGTTAAGTTCAGTATTTTTAATTATGCACGGAAATGTAGCAATTCTCGAAGATCTTCAGCTTAATTTGAACGCGAATATTATAAGCGGATATTCGTAATGAGGTGCACTGTAATCTTATCTTATAATACGATGGAGATGGCATTTAGTATACCATATCGGGAATATTTTTGACAGTTTGAGATAAGAATTTCGAGAATATACCAGATTATAACTGGTAAGTTTGCCAATGATAGCAATTAAGGGTTAACACGTATTTAAGATATCCCTTCTATTAATTTACATGTTCAAAGAATTGTATATATTTGCATGCAAATTATGGACATGATTAGAATGATTACTTTAGTGTAGTGAAATAATCTTTCTAATGAGTTCACTTTATTTTAGTCGGAATTGTAATACATTTTAGTTTATTGCATTTGTGACTTAAATAAAATAGAAAAAATAGGAGAGAAAAATGTCAGAAGCATCTTTTTTGTATTATTAAACATATCTACTGGGAAAAAAACGGCATTATGAATCATGCTTTTTTGTTGTTAGTGTAAGCATGCAATATTATTTATTACATTTATGACGAAAATAAGTTATTCAAGATTTTATTTTAGATGAACAGATATGAGGTTAATATTAAAATTATTTTATTAAAATAGAATAAATTTTAACAAAATAAATGAACTTAAACTGAGTAAAATCATTTATTTTTCCTAAAATTCGATGAAAATTTACGAACTTACTTCTAATATTTTATCTACTACTATAAATCATACAATTAGTTGTAGAAATCATGAGAGATTTCATTAGAAACAAAATATAAACACGAATAAAATGATCAATAAAGGTAAACTTTTTAATCTCAATATCATTAATTTATAGGATTTTTTATTTCATTAAAGATGTTCTTCGCAGTAAAAATGAAATTTTAAAAATAGATAGTCTCAAAATTTCACGTTTCGTCTGCAGATTGTTTCAATATGTAATATATACTTTTTACGCAAGAAGTCCTAAATCTAAAGTTTAGTACAAACAAGTGTGTTAGTATTAAAGTTTCTGGTCACTTTCCAATATGTCTTTAATTTTAGATTCCAATTTATCAGAATCCCTTGTGAAATGTCCTAAAACAGTAACCCTATCTAGTAAAATCGAGTTTGTAATTAAATCAAGGAATAAAGTTTGTCAACTCTCTAACCCATGAGGGAAATTTTACGCTTTTCTTGGTTTTAGTCAATTCCTGTTTCCTTGGTCCAGAGAAAATGATGAACTTAAAAAAAAAATGTAGTTTACAACTTTTAGATGCATAAAAATAACTAACAAGCTATTTGTTAATTTAAAATGAATTAACAGCATGGACTTTTATATAAAAGTATCAGAAACATACTGTTACATTAAAGATAATAAAAAAGAAAAAAAACACGGTTTTATCCGTGAATTAAAAATATCAAATAATTATTTTGCCAGAAATCTTGGTAAACGTTTTACCAATAAATGAAAATGAAAACAGTGAAAGGAATGATAAGAAAATATAGAGCTTTCACTCAAATTTATCAAGTATTTTTATTCTATAAATGCTTATGATTTTTTTCTTCTGATTTCGCTTTGTCTTTTTGTCATTTTGTCTACAGTACTACTCATTCTATTGCTATTATAATTCGATCGTATTTTTGAAAAATATTTTTTTTTTTAATTTTAAGAACATTAACCAAAACGAATTTTTCAAAATATTCAATTTATATATATATATATATATATATATATATATATATATATATATATATATATATATATATATATATATATTATGATTTTTAGTGGTTCATATAATTTGAATTTCACTCAATCAATTATTGCGAAATCTTATTGGCACTTTTCTTAAAATTTTCTATCCAAAGAAGTTTGCATGTGAAATAAAAATGTATCGATCAATTAATCTGATTTAGAAGCATTGAATTGTTGAATTATCCTCAATATTACACATATGTAAAAAATTTCTGAAGTGCAGCTTTTCAGTCGGAGAGTGCAGAATGGATTATTTGTTTTTCTCAAAAGTTTAAGTATGGGATACAAAAACGCTAGTCATTAGATTATAATCTTACGCCGAAAAGAATTCTTTCCCATTTAAAGTCTTTGGAAGTTAGAATATATAATTACTTTTGACATAACTTTTGTTATAAATCCATCCCTTGCAGGTAAGGTAACAATGTAGAAAACCAGAATATATACAAATCTAGTCGTAAACATAAAGATAAGCTTCAATGCTTAAAATAAATCTTTATATTTTATTAATACTGCCAGAAGAAAAGGAAATATTTATTCTTCTATATGTTTCAGCAATCATTTATAGAATTCGTAAGGGGCAGTTATCTTTAAAAAATACTTTAAAATTCTTTAAAAAAATTGCAATTTATTTTAAATCTTTGATTCTAGATTTTTACATATGTTAGTTATTATAGTATTATTCTATGTATTTTTCAAAATTCTAGGCATTTTTTGGGGGGAAGGGGGGCTTTTCCTACACCAAAAATTAACTTTGATTTTAGGAGAGTTTGAAATCATATTCAACTATTTGAGTTTTAAGCAATATTTAAGTAATGTCACTGAAAGTAATCTGTACAAGATGTTCCAAAACGGATTCCAAAACTTTAACTTTTTACCTGAAAAAACAATTTTTTATAAACCCTATAATTTCCACATGTAAATCAGTTGTCTAACGAAATATCGTTTTACTCATTTTCAAATTTGAAGACTTTTATGATTTATATATCACTCCCTTCTAAATAAAATTAAAAAATTATATTTTATACACTTTTCATAATTATTTGATTTAAAAAAATTCTTTAATTGCATAATGGAATTTTTCTTATGATAAAGAGAATAAAACAAGGCTTGCATCAATTTTCTCTACCATTTGAAATTTATTTTATCAATGAAAATCAAGTTCAGACAGAAATTGATGCTGAATTGTCTTCTATTAAAAATATGTTAATAATTATCAAAATATTGAATGAAAAATATATCCATATATAGTAGTAATTATCTAGAAATTCAATTCATAGAAAACAATTCACAATGCAGTCTCAAAATATATTCCTTCAAATCCAGAGCTTGATTGATCGCTTTTAATAAGTGTCCCACCCATTCAATCGACATTTGTCTGTAAATATTTCGGAATTCTTTCTCATTAACAATGTTTCAAACAGTCATATCATTTGTTTTACGTCAACTGTTTAGAGTGGGCGTCTAATATTCCGTACTGAAAGCAAGTTTTATAAGTGAAAGTCAAGCAGTTAAAATTGGAGATTGGGAATAGGGAATTCTGTAATTCCTCTGAAGCTAACCTAGTATTTATGGAAACCGCCATTTAACCAATTGATTTACTTAAAATCTAATGTAGATAACATGCTTATTTATGACATAGCGTTTTAAATATATATTTTTAAAGAAAAGAGCAAGTTTTGAAAAATTTGAATGCAATACTGATTCTTTTAAAAAAAGGTCCATTTCCTGTCATGTCGTTTTAATACCAGTTTACAGAAAATAAAATGTCAGAATCACATAAAGCTGCAGTTACATTCTCAAGTAAAATATTGGGAATATGTAAACGATTGTTTCAATCAAAGGAAATTTATATATATTATATATTACAGTTATATAATAAGTATATGTGTATGTGTAATTACGGTTATATTATTATAAATGTATATATTCGTACGAATTTGTATAAAAAAATCTCCTAGTAAAAAATATAGTTTTACAAATATTGTAATGACTACTGAATGTATTTTCTGGGTTTGACGAAAAACTTGCCGACAAATTTCGCGACTTTGGTGAAAAGAAAAGAAGGATCCAGAATAATCGAGAATCTTGGTGCTAGCTTAATTAATATTCGATATTCAGCATTCATTCCAGAACATTTATATTCCTGTCACAGAAATTATAAAAATTAGGTACGCAGAAGGGACTCTTAGTAATCGAATCGAGATAAATAAATAATCCAACCGAACAAAATTAAAATGATGTTAACTTCCAATGAAGAATATGATTTTTTAAAAATCTAGAAGTGTGATTCCTGTATGCAGATAGTGCATAAAAAACTTCCCATATAATATGGTTGTAAACAAATCCTTCTATAATTTTCTTGTCATATTTCATTGCCATTAATCCTGGTGTTGTGATACTTTTATTTTCGTAATTAATTTGTCATTTTGACATTAATTTTGTCCCCCTTCACAAACATTTTTTGAAAAAAGAATATCTACATAAAGTATTAATAGGCACCTATATAGAATTTTACAACGACTTATTTGAAGCATCTGACCAATTTATCTTCTGATTAGTATAAATTATAAACATTTTAATGTTTAAAAACTACTGCTAGAACAATTTAAAAGTCTAAATTTATTTGGTATTCTAATTTGGGCATTTTTTAGTTTGTTGTACCTATTTATGTGACATAATACAATATTTATAATCTTGACTCATTTTTGAGACCTTCTATATATATATATATATATATATATATATATATATATATATAATTAAAGAAATATCGCATAAAGGAAGAAGAAGATAGTATGATCTGTTAGGGTGGTAGAGAATGAATTTTACCGAATTTGACATATTCTTTAATTTAAATTTCTATCAAAATCATGCTATTGCAAATTTTATGGTCATGAAAAATAAAGCTATATTTCATGAGCTTAATCATGTTCTAGAAGATTCGTTCAACAAAGCAAAATATCAAGTTTAAAAATCTCAGTTACAACAACAATCAAAACTATCACACTATGTTCCAAATTATCTTATGGATATGGGTAATTGGGAATGCTTGTTTTAGCTTTTGATCTCAAAAACGAGCTGTTTTTAAGATAAGATTGAAATGATAAGAAATCTCAGCTCAAAATCTATTTTACTTATCATTTTCAACTAACTTAATTAGCTGTTTTTTAAATTTATTTCATTAAAATATATATTATTTCATAGAATATCTAATGTAAATTTTTTGATATCATAAATTTATAATAATTTAAACTCATTTTATTCTCAAAATTTGTTGAGAAAAACTGATAAATACTTGAATAAAAATGAAATGAATGATTAAATGAATTTTTGTACAAACGAAAATGGCTGATTATTATGAGATTACAGAAGGGAATAAAACCATTTAAAAATGAGTAAGGACTAGTAGTTCATTTGGGTTGCAAAACGTAGAACTGTAACTTCAAGCAAAGCATGTAACTTATTTTTCTCCGGTATTTAAAGTATCTATCAAAAATTGTCACCAGTTTCTGGTTGTCATTTTTATGTGCTTCTCAGAAATCATACACTATTATTAAAGACAAAACTAAATAACTTCATTTTGTCAAACTAGTGCTCTTCAAACCTAATGCATTTAGTTGACCATTATAAAATCTATCAAGCCTCAAGCAGATGAATAATGATGATTTATTTTGATACCTTCAATATAATCATTAAAATATACATATTTGTTAAAAAATCAACAATAGATGAGTGGGAAGTTGCTTTTTTTTATTACCACGACTTCCGTTTCTTATTGAACAAAAAGTTGCATGAAGAATATTGGGAGGCATCCAACCACTTTACTAAATTTAATATAATTCCGAAAGCGTATAAATCTGGTTTTCATTACATTATAAGTTATCTTCTTAAGTATGCTACGATGAAAACTGTCAAGGTTGACAGAGAACGCTATTCTGTTTCTCATAAGCAGTATAAAAGTGAAAAGGGAATTTTAGTCATGAAGTTAAATCCTGCATATAAACTTATACAAACTTATAACATTGCATCTCATTTCACATATAACCAATGTAGGGAATTATTAATAACAAGAATAAAAACCTAAAGTCTAAAAAATAAATATAAAAACCTATAATCTATACCTAATATTTACAAAAAAAACCTATAGTGGGAATTGAAACCAGGGAACCTCCTATAGCCACAGTTTCCAATTACTTCCCAATCATCCTTCTTGACTTTGCCCAAATCACTCAACATAAGAGATTTAATCTTCAAACATGGCATTACTTTCAATGTTTGTTTTTAAAAAAATATTTTTATCAAATGTGTAATTTATGTAATTGGTATATTGTAATTGCAATCAATATTAGTTAACAGAGTTTAATAAAATTTTCATTTAAAAAATCGAATAAATAATGCATTTAATCTGTTTAATAAAATCAACTGCTCAAAATTCTTTTAAAATCCAAACAAATAAATTATAAATGAAAAAGACAATCCTTTTCGCATCTCAATTGTAAGGTAATCCATTAAATTCCCTATTTTCTAAAATACTTTCTCTTTTCTATATTTTTAAAATAAGATTTTAAAAAATAAATGGCATTTCCAAAGATTCACCTTGAATAATAATTTTGTGTAGAATACTTTAGAATTTCTGAATTTAATCTATAGTAAAAACAATACATAAATAAAAAATTGCAAATGCTGCTTTAGGTCAAGATAAATGCACATTACTTTATGCACTTAAATTGATTTATGTAAGCCTTCGGCTCAAAAAAAAACAAAAAAACTCTGAATTTCTGTGATTTTAGGGAACGTATACAAATTATATTTTAATACAAGATAAAATAGTAATAAATAAAAAGTTAAAAATGGTGTAATAAAAGGAATGAAAAATATTTAATATATCTTTAATCGTTAAAGGGTCCTTTTTAATGATAATGACATATTAAAATATTTATAACATGCCGATAGACCAAAAAATGAATTCATTTGACTAATTAGATCAAACTAAATTGATTACAATTATATATAATTAAATACATAAATTTATTTTAATTATTAATTTGGTTAATATTTAATTAATAAGAAAATCATTCGTTATGATTTAAATCAGTAAATAAGATTTATGAAATGTTGCGTCAGCGAAAAATTTGAAGATATATTTTGACAACCCTTACAGAATGCAATTCAAATGACAATTAGTAAGATTCTTAGATTCATCATATGTGACTAAGTAAGTTTGTTTATTGAAATTTGTTTGTATAGGAAGTAAGTAAGTTTGAAGTAAGTTTGTTTGAGTATTGTTTCAGAAGTAATTAATAATTAGCAGCTCTAAGTAGATATATTAAAAAAAAATGCCATGAACACTTAAAAGCCGGCGAGTTTGTTAATAAATACATTTAACAAAGCTTAGAAAATGTTGAGATATAGATCTACTGTTTTTGAATCAATCCTTTAATCCAATATTTTGCATTACATATATTTTATATGAATATAAAACTATAATAAAGATAAATGACATAAATTGCTTTTAAAGATGAAGATTATTTCTTTTAAACCTACTAGAATTAAAATTCTTCAAAGAAATATAGTAATTTGCATCAGTATATCTTTTTTCAAAGTAAAAAAAAAAATTATAAATTGCTTTTGAATTCTCATTACAATATATGTCTTTAAAATGGATTAATCAAAAACCTATTTTTTGGAATTTGGATATTAATATAGTTAAAAAAATAATTCAGCTTATTCGTTTTTCAAAAAAAATATTATTGCGTGTAATGGATTATTTATATACAAAGACAAAAATATAGCCGTATGTGCTAATCATAACGCATTGAAATATTATGTTTATAATTATAAGCAATATCATAAGCATAATTCAACATTCTATGAATAGTTTTCATTATTGTAAATAATAAAGATTAATACACTCGATAAAATACTTACCTTTAAATATTAAATAAAGGATTATGAGAAGGATTATTATTATTTTTACTACATCTGAAGTATTCACATAATTCCTCATTAGAAATTAGAATATATATATATATATATATATATATATATATTCAAAGTTTTTGATAAACAAGTATACAAAAGCTTCACAATTTTTTAAAGTAGCATTTAAAAAACAAAATTAAAATTTGAAATACCAAGACAATGTAAAGTCCAGTTGGAAATAAAGAATGTTTTCTGAAAAGATATCCCAACTACAAAACCACTTTATGAATTTAAATCTTATGAACAAAAACAACAACAACAAAAAAAAAGCACTTCACCAAAGAAATTCTAACATACTATTAGCAAGCGTATTTTCAGTAAACACAGAGTAAAAAGTTTCCTTAATAGAGAATTTAAGTTTGGAAATGTTTATTCGCTGTAAATGCTTATCTTACTTTAGCCTAAACCATAAACTCAAATGCAAAAAATCAAATATAAAGCTTTCTCATTCAAGTTTTCTCCGAATTTTTCATATTTCATAGGCAATAGGGAAGTACGTCGAATACAGGGTACTTTTAAATCCAATAGATATTTCCACTTTATCACAAAATGGAGATACTTCAAATTCTGAATTCCACATCCCATACTCCTCAGTTTTCAAACTTTTAAAAACATTAAAGTCCTTGCTTAAAGTTGTTTACGTAAAGACGGCTGAAAACCTGAGATAAGACTGCGGGTGTATCCCAGCTGCGGCAAAATATGCTTAACTGGGATGCAAAGTCTTAAATATTCCAAGCGAATAGTCCTTTTATGAGTCGAGCGAGAAAATAATGGAAAGAAATTGAAATCTTATCTTGTGTAATGTATTTGCAAATAAGGCGACTACTTTAAATGCTTAAATTCTTTACAACTAAACGAAAATTATTTTGCAATAATCTATATCCGTTGCTTTTACAAACAGATTTGATATTTGTTTATTATATAAATGCCAATTTTCATTAATAATTATATCTGTATTTGAGATTTTAAAAGTCTTAAATGTTTTGCCCATATATTTATGTTGCTACATAATGAAGAAATTTTGAGTTAAAATTTTGTTGCCTTTGTATGGAAATAGTTCCAATTTTCCAACACAATAAAAAAATTATAATTTCATAATATATGTAATTCAAATTATAATTATAATTTGAAATAATAAATAATTTGATATTGTATCGAAATAATTATATTTGTATTCGAGATGTTAAAAGTCTGTATAAAAGTCTGAAATGTTTTGTCCATATATTTATCTAATGAAGAAATTTTTAGTTAGAATTTATGTTGCTTTTGCATGGAAATAATTTCAATTTTCTAACACAGTAAAAAAGTAATATATAAGAATTGGAATATATATATATATATAAAATTTGATAATATACTTAAATTATAATTTTATATAGTAAATAATTTCATATTGCATCATAATACTGCGTTAAAGTAAATCTTCAAATTTAATATAGTTACTATTTTACTTTATTCCGAGAAAATATAAGATACCAATAAAAATTGAATTAAACGAATTTAAACTAAAAAGTATGTGCAATGTTTTAGAAAAACATGATACTTCTAAGTGAATGCATTTACTAAATCGAAATTATTGTAGCTACGTTTAATGTTACTTATTAGAGAAAACTAAATTTATTTGCCAGTAATGGAAGAAATTATCACTCAAAACGAAACATTTAGTAACAGGGCTATTACATGAAATGGCGAAGAAAACATATTATTGGATGAAATATAATGTACAAGTAATGTGGTATATGATACTGTTTATCTTGATATAATACAGAGAAAATTGGACTATCAGGTGATTAAATCTAGATCTTCTACAAATGTAATTCAATCTGGGAAATGTGATCTTTCAAATATCATATTACTGTATCAATAGAAAATAAGCATGACCTTTAGTAGAAATGTTGAGAAAGGGTACGAGATGTTTTCATCTTGCTTCTCTCCCTTCCCCATCCCCCGAAAGAAATTGCGCTGTTTCTTTTTTTCTCGAGTAATATGTCATCTTGGAGTTAAATATTTTCTTTCTCCTTTATTATGTTGCTAATATGATGTTATGTTGAAGAGAAAGAAGAAAACAACTGAACTCCATTCGGACAGCAGAAAAAGCTGGGGGAAGCAGGATAAAAACAACTTAATTTTACTTAGCATATGTATCTGCTTAGTATTGCCCTTTCTTAGGAATTTTAATATTTCAAAAAAAAAATTACAAAAGATAATTTCTTTAGAAGCTGACCGTAATTTGTTGAAAGATTATTTTTTGTAAAAATAATTGCATTTGATTTTTTTTTTTCATTTACTAAAGAAGCATCTTTACTTCTCAGTAGAATTTAAACAGTGTTATTGAATTTTTCGCATTGTAAAAGTCTTCTAATAAATGTAAAATATTACTTCCACAACTTTCTGGTACTTTAAATACAGATATAATGATTAAAATTCTATAATAATTAGCAATCATCGTACCCGTGAATCGTATGAGCATTGAATAATCTTTTCTTTTTTAATTTGTAAAAAAATCAAGTTATTTAAAAAAGTTTTATTTCAATACAAAAATTAGGCAAAGTGATAAACATTTCTAGTATTTTGTTGATTTTTATTCGCATCAATAGATCGGCGAATTTTCGAAAAATAAGTAGTTATGCAATCAGAAGAGAGAAAAAATTGAGGTTTAAATATGTAAAAAAAAAAAAAAAAATGGTCTGGAAAAAATATTCTGTAAATGATTCATTTTCTTCCATCTCTGTACTCAGTGCAAGTAAGATATGTTAGCTCAAATCTAATAGGTCAACCACAACAAATTATAAGATATATTGAAACTAGTGCCTTTACAGATGTTAGTAAAATATTTTATAGCATATTGACAACAATTTAGTTTTAATATTAAATGATAAATAGCTTTAAGATAAAAAATGAAAAAAAAAATATATACCAAATGATACATCTTTCGGAGAAATTTCTTAAATTTTAACGACAAACAAATTAAACTGGCTTAATTATGCAAAATCTTCTAAAATTATTTTTTTTTCAAATTTAAAACTTTGATAATACAACGGAAATTAGAAGTATTTCTGGATATTCATCTATAATTGCTTTTTACTACCAGAAGCGTTCGTATGTTCCGTTTAAAATACTAGGTCTTGAATATTCTGAATTGGGTATTTAAATTGTAGTTTTCCACTTAAGTGCTCATTTGCATTGCATACTTGAAATGGCATTTCATTTCATTGGAAAAAGGGAAAGAGCCTTCCCAGCGCAATTGATATTCATAGCTGTTAAATTCCTGAAATGATTTTCTCCCATCAATTATAGAAGAGCTAATCACGGCTGCAAACTGATTAATGCAAAAGCTCATCTTTGGCTGCAATAAGTGCATACCCAAAAGACAAGGAGCATTGTAACTTTCAATTTTAATTGCCTCCTGTTACGATTAATTAAACAGGACAAATTTTGTCGCTGAGTAATGAATTATGCATTGTTTTTCATCTAGTGAATGTTATTATAATTATTATTGAGCCTGGGGATGTCGATATTCTTAAACATACATGAAAAGGATGATTAAAATGAGACACGATGCCTGCCGGTTATGCTGCTCAGAGAGAGAACGACAAAATTAATTAATTAAGGAGCCAAGTTTACATTTTTTCCCACTCTGTTTCGGGAATGAATAAAAATAGGAAGAAAGATTTTGCTTGAGATTTTACAGCAAAAGATGGAACGGATAATTAATTCTTTAAAAGCTGCAGGTCGTAAAATTTTTTGATGAATTAAATCAATTAAGCCTCTCCTTTTTCTCTTTATGGAGATAAATGGTATGAAAAAAATAAAAGCGTTAGAAAAAAAAGTGGTACAGAGGGTTAACTTTTTTTTTGTGTCTGCTTCTTTTTGCTGCATTTCTTTTTCTGTATGAAGCTAAGTTTTTTTCTGCAAGTAAAATTGCATGCAAAATGACTATGAAAACAGAATTAATTAAACTGTTCTTTCAGAAATGGAAAAAATATTCAGAATATTAAAAAACTTTTTTTCCTCTCGCTTTAAATACTTTAATTTGGTTTTTCTTTATTTAATTCCAGTTATTTTTTAAACTATGAGGTTTTAAGTTGCATACTTTTTCACTGTTAATAAATATTTCTTTGATTTATTATCACTACTCTTTTTACCAAAGAATTACAAAACACACACCAAGTAGGAATATGTATATTCATCATTTGTTAATGTTATTTAAACAAATATTTAATTTTTTAATTGAATAAATTAAAATATTCAATAAAAATAAGTTAAGAATTTATGAGGATTTACGCTTTTCTATTTTGCCTTGATTGCATTTTTTCCATTTTTAGTGCTATGTTATATAATACCTCAGTTTTCAGTCTGCGTAATTTTGAATAATTCATGAAGTGCTAAGCTATGTTTGAGCTGTTTCGAACCTTGAGTATAAAGAATGAAATAAATTCTGTTGGCAACATTCAGATAAATGTAAAATAAATAAATAAATAAAGGAGGAAATTTTAAAAGATCGTGTTCATTATTTCTTTTAAATTTTCCCATTTTTAAATATGTTAAAATCGCTTTTGAAATTAAAGTAAACTAATGAATATAGAGTGACATTTTTACTACCCGTGCTTTATTTTATGGAACTGAACTTCAGTAGAGACACTGTAATTTGTAATTAGCTGAAAAGGAAAATTATGAAATACGGAATAAGTAAATATTAGTAAGTTCTAAAAGCATTTTTTTCATTTAAAAAAAGGAATTTCAATAGAAAAGATCTGAGTTTAAAAAAAGAGCATGAATGAAAAAACGCCTCATAATATGATCCGACATTGCTTTTTAAAATATATGGATTACTTTAGAATTTGTGTATAATAATTCAGCCTTTCAACCATTTTATAGAGATTCAAATTCATTATTTCTTGTTGCTAATATTTTTATAAAGATCGCAATTATTATTGTAAAAATGAAATTTTGTAGAAGGCCATTACCTAAAGATTCTAAGATGTATTAAAAAAGTGAATTAAAAATAAGTTGATCTTAATTTATTTTTCTTTACTTAATTTCCTTATTCTTTGATAATATTAGAAGTACGAAATATTAAGAAAAGAAATTAATTTTACTGGTTTATTAAATATTTATTACGAAGTTTATATTTTTAAGAGGGTAAATTTATATTTTCAGATATTTTTTGCATGATGTATTTAAATTAACTGCATATGTCTTATTCATTGATCAGTCAATTTAAATCAAGGAAATCACATTCAACTAAATCTGCAGGAGTCCCAAAGACATACTTTTCTTCTACACTCATATTAATAATAAACATAATAAGACCGATATATTGCTTTGAAAATGCTGAGGCTATAATTTTGATGGCAATATATGATGAAAGTAAAATTATGAAAAAAGAAAATGTTAGCAATTTTTTATAGCTTCGAGTTTTTACTAAATGAGCAAGTTCTTCAACCGAATGCGCATAAAATTGAAATGAATTAATCTTTTTTTTAGATTTAGAATGTTCTTCAATACATTCTTATGATGATATAAAGTTTATATGTTTAAATTAATATTCTAAATTTTCAGAGCTGTTAAAAAAAAGAAAAAAACCAACAAACAAGTACAACCTTGTTGTTTATCGGAAATCAAAAATAATAGTTGAAATTTTACATTCAACATAATTGTAAGACTTCAAATAATCGCTAAATTTGTCATCAAAGTAGAAAGATCGTTAACGTGGCATCCTTTCAGCCATCAATAAAATATCTGTAAATCTCTGTTCTTCACCCAGAAACTAATAACGCAGTGAAGCAATACTACAGATTCATAACTGCAAGAATGAATCAGATTTGTGATACTCGCTGCTTTCAGTATGATGTCTGCTCGTGGCGGACACTAGCACTATATACTCGTATGTACAAACTTCATAATCAGGAAAGTTATACAGTCTCATATCTTTCGTGTTTCTTGAAAAGCTCATATCGAAAATTTTAACTATATTAAAATTAATCTTTTTTTTTATTTGCAATGAGCAACTTTGTAATTTTTTTTCTTTTTTTAAAAATAGCCTTAGAATGTTAAGCTATTCATTATAAACAATTTTTATAATAAATATGAAATTTTTATACTTTAGATTTTTTTCAGGCAAAAATACGAAGATTCATCCACGTTGGAGATTTATAATTTTCCGAAAAATGCCAACAATTTCCTTTAATATACTTTTTAATTATAATGCATCATTAATTGCATTCAGTATTTTATATAAATTAAAAATTCCTTTAAAACTAACAATAATTAGAAGTTTGCACCGGATTATTTTCAGATCTTTAAATTTGATTCGTATTTTATTTTATTTGCGTTCTTTATTAGTATTTAATTGTTCTAATATTTATATAAACTGAGAAATATTTTGAATCCTATGCCTTAGCGATAATTATTTTTAATATCTGAGAATAAAATATTTTTCTGAAGACATTTCAAATTAAAATAATTGGATTTTAATTATATAATTCATATTTCTATATTCAATTTCTATTCAATCTTTTAATCCAACTTCAATGAAAGAAATTTTATAAATAGGCTATTATGACTTTTAATTATTATTCTTAAAATGCTTCAAATATTAAAATAAAAGAAATTAAAATTCTTTCTTCATTAATAAATGAATGTTTGTTGTTTTGTTTCTTATGGCACTTGCCACTGACAAGCCCGCTGTTACGAAGACAGTGATTTAAGCCTGAGGGGGACGTCTCTTATTTTTTATAGCAGCGCCAACTAGGGCCAAGAGTACGACTTTGCTACTCACGCATCACTCATTCGCTTGCACAACCCCTTTTTACAGGAGGGCACATTCACACATCTCACAGATAGAACAGCAGAAGAACAACCATGCCCAAACCGGGACTCGAACCCGGGACGCCCAGATCACGGGGAAGACGCGCTACCCCTATGCCAGGACGCCGGCAATAAATGAATTGAATATTTAAGAAATTAATTATCATCAAATCACATATGAATTTAACTTATATTTCTGTGTAATTTCTGAGGAAGATTTACTTTTAAAATTTCATTTTACTTTAATTATGTATTAAAAATTAGTATTTAATTATTAAAATACTTTTTTCCTTGAAAGAGCTTTAGACTGGATATTATTTGTATAATGTAAAATATAAGAATCATCACTCATATGCAAAAAATCGTTTTAAATCTTATATGAAAACCGTTGGAACTACAGCTGCCCAATTTGATACAGTTATTTCTATAGTATCAAATATCAATAAGAAGGATTTTATAAAATTTTAATTAGATATTTAACTAAAACTTTACTAAATTCAATTAAAAAAATTCCTAGTCTTTCTTCAATAATTTCAAATAGATAAATTACTTCAAAATAATTTCTACTCCAACATAATTTTTGAAAAACGAGTTTGCGTTAAAATCAACTTTATTTATGTAAATTTCTGTTCTTTACTTTTATTAAAATTTAAGATATGCTCTTTAGTATTACTTTTATTTTTCAAAATACATTTTTAACCTTTCAGAAATTGATTTTAAATATGCATGCGTTGCGATAATATGAAATGTACTTATTTATGTTCAAAAATATTTCTTGCATTATTACTATATAATCAGGAGTGAATTTTAAAAACAGTGAAGTTTGTCAAATCAAACTTTAAAAAAAATTACCAATATTTTAATTTTGAGCTTGTTTAATTAAATACAATGTGTCAAGTTAAAGGCTCAGATCTCTATTAAATTATTAAGGAAATAACAAGATTTTATATCTTTTAAATAAGTCCTAAATACCATATTATCTCATAACCATTTATACTGTATCTTGCTTCCTATGGAGAATTTATCTTTCTAATGGAGCTAGTGAGAAACTAGTTTCTAAACTGCATGGTATATAAAAACAAGTTATTTTCTATTATTAATTTATAATTTCTATGAAAGCTTTTATTTTTTGCGTCTCTAATCTTAAACACAGGGAATGGTCTCTCCGAAATTAAAGAAAATATTCTTTTACAAAAGTATTATGGAGCATCCTCCAGTATAAAAATTGTAGACCTTACGTAAAATTAGGAATTTCACCAATATTCAGATGTTTCATTGCCTTAATATCTTGACAACATACCACACCACCATTTCTAGACTTAACGTGCTGCTTTTTTATTACCTGACGCATTGGGTATCAGACAAGGCGGAAGAGTGAAAATGGATTGCCAATCTCTCTTCTTTTGACACTATTGTGAAGTAACGGACACCTTCGCATGACCATTTTGTGTCTAATAATATAATGGGGAAAAACGTATATATTGTGAACTTATTTTCAATTGATTAAAACCAGAATTAATACAGAGCTACAGATTTAGCAACAAAACCTAATACCATATTTCATTTATCTAAATCTTTGCGTTTTAGAATTATTTTATTTACATGCAATCGAATATATAGAGCAAGAGATAGTTAAATCCAAAATGGAAATGTTTCAATATTTGATAAACATTCATTAGTAAGATGATAAAAACAATTCCTAATTTTAATCTATTTTACTCTTTATATGATTTTTAAAGTTATTTTGCTCAGATATACCTGGATAGACAAACAAAATTTTTATAGATGGATTCTATCTGGAATTTGACAGATATCTATACATTTAAAGTTATCAGAAACCAAATTTCATTCATTTATCTCAAGAAATTTTAGCTATCATATCCAAATAGGCAGTAAAACAGGCACCAATGCCATAATTAAAAAATATATATCCTTTTTAGTTGTTTGAAGAAGATGTTTGAATCATGAGTTACCAGAATTTTAAGGACGAATTATTTTTATGATTATAACACTTTCTCTTTTTATACTTTGTGCGGAAGAAAATAAAATATATATATTTTTTTCTTATTCTCGTGTACTATTATTTTAAATTTTCAAATATCATTTTATTTAGCACTAAAAAATAAATTATCATTATCTTCAAAGCTCAACAGCGCCTGGATCTCATTTTATCTTTCAGACCACGTAAAGAACATAACAATTTGTATAATGTTTTTTCAATACCTGTTTAATAGCCATTCGACAAAAAATTTCGAGATTGGCCTAAATAAAATTGATGGAAAGAAAATAATCGTGGACTATCCTTTATCTTTAGAGTATTACGTGCTTCTTCTAGAAGGTATTATGCTGTAGGGTAAATATTCAGATATTTTATGAGACAATTTTTCTTGGAAAATTGAAAATACGTAAGGGATGTCTAGCCTGGAAGGCTTAATCTTCTTTCCATTTTCTTGTATGAATATTTGAGCACAAATATTTGAAAACTTTTGAAGGATATTCTCTATGAACGTTTTTCGAATACATGGTTTTTCCAAATCAAATAGAAGAAACATATATCATGGATTTTCTCGTTAAATTTGAATGAATTCTAGAAATAGATATATCTTATTTGCTCGTATTTTTGTTATTCGATTTTGTAACTGAATAACTATAAATATTTCATATTTTTGTCGTATTACATCGAAAATGAAATATTCCAAACAACATTATTTATCGATATATGGAACATAAAAAAAATCACTCAAGAAATATTTTTTATTATATTGCATTTATAAATTATCATTATGTCGAATATGATGTCACTATTGAAAACGGAACTTCAATTTAATAATAGTATTTATTTAGTGATAAATAAAAATAGCTCAGTTGTAAAAAATTCTAAAATCAGTGATGACTTGGCCCATTAGCAAGAATTATAATAATAATGAATGCGTCTTTCCACGAGTATTCATCTTGCAGAAAATATGATTATACAAGTCTTATTATTGATGGATAATGATATCAACAGGCAGCTTGATAATTTTATTATTTAGTTACATTAAATAATAAACATAAGTATGATTCAAAACATTTTCTCTTTCTTTTCATATCAGCATATTCCTGAGCTCTCCAAACAACTAAAATTCCGATTCAGTTTGATAGGTATATATGGAATGATTTACTGAAGATATGAACTATAAAATTTAGATTCAACACACAATATATTGCTTCAAAAACTGTTCGGTACACAATGCAACTATATATATGTTATGATATCTGAACACTAAATTCAATTTAATTAATTTTCAAGATTTTATCTTAATTTAGCCCATAGTAACTTCATTCTAAAATATACTCTTATTTCGTGATCCAATTCCACTGTCTCTACTTAATTAATTCAAGAGAAGCTTTGTTAAATTGTTGAATCAACTAAAATCTAACTTTCCCACACTGCGCGTGAAGAGATAAAATACCGCTGATCAGGCAAATTCTTTTTTAAATTCTCCCTGTGTTTCCTCTGCCTTGTCCACGCGTGTAACGAAAATCCCTATTGAAATCTCATAATACATTAGCACTGTAAAGAAATATTTTCCCTATCAAATTCATAGGTTATATAAGATCAGGGATAAAATGTCAAAGAGCTTTTTCCTCATTCCTTTTCTGTGTCGCTCTGTGTGCTCATCGCTTGTACATATGCTTGCTTCTTCAAAATGAAATAAAACGACGTCACGAAATCAAAAGCATGTTTGGCAAAGAACATAAATCCATGGAATTTGATGTAAAGTATGAAACTGCTTGAAAAGCAGTTAGCTTAGTGATAATGAAGAAACAAATTATTATGGTCTTTGATCTAAGGAAATCTTCACTATCCTGAAATCATTTCACATTGTTTCTAGGTTTGAACTTTGATATTATGTTTCTTATCACGCTCCTCCTTCAGATTGGTTCAAGGTCATATGGTCATCTAAGGGTAAGGGTTCGAGGTCATGAAAAGAGGCATGGTGAGGGTTTGCTAAGGTGGGAAGATATAGAGAGAAGACAGCTAGAGGTCATATGGTCATCTAAGGACAAGGGTTCGAGGTCAGGAAAAGAGGCATGATGAGGGTTTGCTAAGGTGGGAAGATATATAGAGAGAAGACAGCTAGAGGTCATATGGTCATCTAAGAGCAAGGATTCGAGGTCATGAAAAGAGGCATGAGGAGGGTTTGCTAAGGTGGGAAGATACAGGAGAACACAGTTAGAGGGAGCTAGTGGGATGATGAAGTGCATCATTCATTTCCCCAAACGCTAACAAAAAAATGTTAAATTTTAGCAATAAATATATTTTGTCAAGCACATCTTCATTGCAGCGAATCTTTCAACAAATTACTATTACTACTAGGTAATGACGCTAATAAGTAATTTAATAATTATGATGAAATATTTAATTACTTTAGAATACTTTCCAAACTGAGTACATCCAGTTTGATACACTTGCAAAAAATAATGTATTTTATTAATTAATGCATTTTACTGGATTGCTCTAACTTGCAATGAATCTGCCCACAGATCCTATTGTTCTACTACCGACACAAATGAAGTTGATTTTGTCTGTCATTTGAGATTTATTTGCTAGTGTTAACAGGCTTAGTTTGTGTTAAGCATAATTACATGTTTTTCCAAGAATTTTTAATAACATTTTTGGATGCAATATGTGGTAAAGATATTTAAAGTCTTCCTCAAATAAATAAAAATTGCTTAAATGTAAAAGCGAATAATATGTTGACTCCGGACATTGATGTGGTAAGAGGAAGTTAAACTCAACTTTGTGATTAATATTTGGGATAATTTTTACACTTTTGCTCTGTGGTAGTAACAAATATCAGTTTTTAGAATTGACTTATCTAAAAAAAAGATTTTTTTTCTTTAAGTGCAGCTGTAATATTATTTATCTCTTGATTAAATACGAGATTTAAAGACGCATTTTTAGTTAGAACAAGTATTTGTTTCTTTCATTTACATCAGTACTTTCATTTATAAGTGATTTGGACATCACAAATATATTTATACTACTGCATTATTCAATTGATGCAAACAGTTATACTTCTAACTTATACTGTGGGATATAATTTTATTTTGTAATGAAGTGTAATCCTGTTAAGCTTTATTATCTACTTACAGAAATTGTTTTACTATCTGGAAGTAATTTAAAAAAAGATGAAATTTACAAAATTGATTCAGATACATATTATTCTTTCTAATAAAGATATTTTAATTACCAATATAAATTATTCCTCTAAAAGAATGATTCTCAATATAAGGTACAATTGATCCTAATTTTATCGAAATGTATTTTAGTTACATTTATAATGTATAATTTAACCCTTTGGGTGCATATCAGAACCTTCCATATTTGTTTGAATGTATACTTCCATCTTCTTGTAATTCTAATTAGATAAGTTTTCTCAGTATCATGCAGCAATATATATTCTGAATAATGAGAAATACAAAAATTCTTCCGTACAAGCTACTGCCTTCACATTTTCAAAAAATTTAATGCTCTTCAAATACAAAATTCGTTTCAAATAAATGTGTAGTGAAAGAATAGATTATTTTTCTAGAGAAGATTTAGAACATCTACTTTGTTTCAATAAATAAAAAAAAAGACATAATTTCAATTCCAATTTTGGAATTAGCTAGTTGGTATTAGCTATTCGGAAATTATTCTAATTTCTAAATAAAACCTTATAAAGGATATATATTATAATCGTAAAGGGCAAGAAATTCTCAAACAAGGTACTTCCTTCTTTTTTCATAAAAGCTGACGTAAAGTTACCCAAGTTATAAAATGCATCATATTTCAATTTAATTGAGCTATTACTGCAAACTGGCTAAGTTTGTGTGTCCAAATTTCCTGTTGCAAAAGAGTTATAGAAGCAGCAAATTGCTGTCAACCTTTAAAAAATTCATTGGCAGTATCTTTTATTTAAAAAAAAAAAGGAAAACAAAATGAATCATTCATCATAAAAGTTTGGAAAAATGAAATGCAGCCATCTCAAACATAATAAGATATACAAAAAGTTCCAACCTTTAAAAACTCGGTGTGCTTGTTCTGTCATCAAACAATATTTTTTAGTATATATTTATAATGTGTAAATAGGAACAGAAAAAAATTAAACTTAATTGAAGTTTAATGTATGATATGATGTTCCACATGTAATATTTCTTAAAATGTGTCGTTAATAAAGAAATTCAATTATTTAATTGTTTTTCTTTTAGCTCCTAGAAGTCCTCCACGTCATGTGAAAGCCATACCTTTAGATTCTTCATCAATTCGCATTTCGTGGCAGGTGAGTTTATTATTATTCATTATTAAAATATATTTTTTGAAAGCATGAAATTTTTCTAGAAAAATTTGAAAACTCCTGTTGTGAAACAAAATACATTCATTTAGTTTTCTTACATACTAATGTGACTATTATAAATTGAATTATTCCTAAATATATGATATCTGATTTAAATTTGTACTATTTCAAATACATCAAGCTAGTATACCATAAAGTAGTTGTTAATGATTTGTAATTAATCATACTACAATAAATAATTTTTATTCATTTTATTTATTATTTATGCTTTTTTTATCAACGGCTAAACTAAGGAATTTTCTCAACCATGTTGAATAATTCTTATTATATAATGCGCTCTCTTACCATAAAGAATTGTTTTCTGTTTGCACTTAGCATGATTTTCAGTTATTATAAATATTTAAATTAAATAAATATATTATCAATAAAAATAAAATAAGATTATATTTGAAAGAAAAAGTATAGCTCAAATCATAATTTTAGACCATATTTTGGTTAAAACTAAGAAAAATGAATATTAAGATATTTTTAAAGGCAATTATTTTAAAAATCCAGCATAGAGAATTCAATCAAAGTATCTCAATAAGTTTCCTCATATAAATTTCTTTATCCTCTATTGTACAGATTATATTTTCAACGTTCAGATTCAGAAAATAAATCAAATAGAATTCCTCACTTTAACAAGTTTAGAAATTAATTCTGAAAATCTGAACAAAAGAGTTTTCTCTAAAGTGGGAAGATGTGAATGACTTAATTCTTATAATATAATAATTTTAATGTTTATTCTTATAATTTAATAATGTTAATTCTTATAATTTAATAATTTTTTAAATACCAGAAATATTTCAGAATATTACTGAAAACATTATACTCATAATATTATCAACGATATAGGATTTTTCTTAGATAGAAATAATAAAAATATATGTACCTAAGCTGAATTCAAGGATAATTATTTTTTCTTTTTGTAAATTTATTTTGAGAATACTATTCTCAGAATAATGACTTCAAAATACCCATCAGATTAATGACTTTAAAAAAATTTCAATCATATTTCTTTATTTCAAAATTAGAAATAATATTTCATCATGGCGTGTTAACTATATTGCTAAGAAAGTAAACAGCAAAATATTTGCATTAATTTTTGATTTCAGACTTTTGTAAACATCGAAAACAATTTATATTAGTGCTACTAGCAAATAAAAAGATATGAATTCATATAAAGTTTTATTTCTTTTATGAAAAAATATTCTTCAAAAAGGATGAATTTGTCAAAAAATGGTAGATTCCATCTTTCTAAAACGTAACGAACACTAGCAGAGTGAGTAATGCCACTATAAAAATGTAATTATGATTTCAACTTTATGGTTCATAAATTCCTATCTTTATTTCTTTTTTTTAATTTTTACCGCTTTTGAAGTAGATTGACATTTTAGTTCCGAGTGAAGTAAACCATAAGGAATTCGATCTTGACATAGCCATACTGCGGAAACAATTCATGTGGACACAGAAAAATGCCATTAAAAAGTGTATAATTCAAGTGTAAAGAATCGTTTTCAGTTTTATTTCTTCTAGTATTCTTTTCGAAAGACTTCAAAGAATAATATGTTAATCTTTATTGGGGAAGCAGAATTACTGAGTTGACATATAAAAATACAGTAAAAAGTAATTTAGAAAAAGGTGAATTAATGATTCGATTAACTGAAATAAAATATCTTAAACATTAACATAAAGATTCACTTAGTTTTCAAAATAACAAACTTGTGACTTCGCCTCTCCTGTTTTAAGAAACATCTCAATTATTTGTATTTGTTTAAATGTAAAATCTTTCTTTTTAAAAATGTCACTTAAATGGAGCATGTAATGGAATGAAGCAGAGCATGTAATTTTTGGCATTAGTTGACTGAAAAATATATGAACAACATTTGCACCTCTCTGTTAATTTGAATACATCTTCTACTTTTGAAGTTGAAAAAGAGTATAATTACACTGTGATTAGTGACTACATTATCACTGAATAAAAATTATCAGTTTTCTGAAATTATCAGAGTATTCTTCTCAGACTTATTTCAGATTTCCTGTTTCAAGGCAGTTAAGAAACCATCTCAATTGAACATATTTCAAATAATTCGTTGACTATATATCTAAATTTCGCTTAAATTTCATGCATCATCAATTATTATTGACATTTTAAAATTATTTCCTATCACAGGTAACAGCAAATTGCATAATATTATGTAACCTTCTATAATATTGTGAATAAAGTTTAATACACAATAGTGCACAGTATGTATTTTCTACTGGGGATAAGCAAATTTTATCTACAAAAAGAATTGTGATATATTCTCAATAGGTTCCAGATTAAAACGTTTTTGTAGTTTGATATAATAAGAGGATATATCCATTAATATCATTCTAAATTTTATAACCCACCAATTTGGCGAATTCCAGCTTACAATCCTGAACACATATGATGTATGTATATTAGAATCAATGCAATTAGCCGCTTAATATGAATAATTGCCAGTAAAGTGATTAATATATTTAGGACATTGAGTGATTATTATTCAAGCTAACGGATTGATTGCATTAACCATATCATATACGCATGTACAAAAAATAGAAAAATATATAAATTATTTCTCGCGGTACCATAATTTAATAAATGTATATACTTATAATCTAGAAACACCCCGCCTGAGCAAGAGATAATTAACTCAAAGAATCAAATAATGTAAAATAAAAAAAATGTCTTAAGCAATGGAATAAAATAATAATAGAATTAACAGACATATAAATCGACTTAAATAAAGGAATAAAATATAATAACCCTTTTCTAATTGTTTAATATTGAATGAGAAAAACACATGGAAAAGATTATATGTAAATATACTTATAAAAGTATTAAATAATCAAAATAAGGAAAATGAATTAAAAACGGTACCATGTGAATGTGTGTGTGTATACTCTGAAGAGAAGATAGAAAAAAAAATAAGATAAGATCCGATATTATTTTTTTTATTTTTTACACTCATTGATGTTTTAATAGTAATAAGTCTCAGTTGGATTAGATGTTACATACTTTAGAGATCCTTAGAAGAAATTTATATTGATATTTTGAAATGTGCAGAGAAAAATTAATCTGTGTATCTATTTGTACTGATAATAAATACGTGCTTGTGTTGGAGCTGTATGGAGAGAAGAAATATAAAATTTGGCACATTTTGTTTTGGAAATTGAAATGTATCCATTGGTTTAATTTTAGAAAATTTAATTTATTATATTTTGAAATTCAGAAGTTCTTCTTTGATAATTACTGAAATATCACAACAAAGGAATGATTTTTACATCATTTTAAAATTCTTTTCTTAATTATATCAATGTTTCCTCCATTATTTTTCTATTTTTAATTAATTTTTAAAATAAATTTTCCCGTGTTTCCAACAATAAATTTCATTTTTATAATATATGTTGTAAAATATGAAATAGAGGAAATATTTGTCCAAACAATGAAACTGAAATCGCTTTCAACGTTGCTTTAACATTTATTCTGTTTTTTTTTTTTTTCCGTTATTGATGATCAAATTATGAAGATTCAGCTTATTCTATTCTGAAAGTTAGTATTATTTAAAAAATAATGTAAAATTTTAAAGAAAATTTTAAAATTTTTATTTATACATACAATTAAAAGGTTTGATTTCAAAACCAAGCAGTGGTGAAAAACGATTAAAGTGCAATCATTTTTAAAGTCTGTTATTTTTTTTCCTCTGATGTTATTCTTTTTTTAAAGGCAGAGAAGAAAAATAAAGGAAATGAATAGTCATTCTCTTAATTTTCATCATTAACTGATCTCTCTGAAAAACACAATAAAGTGACTCGTTTAAAATGACATGATTTGTCTATATAAATAGTGTTTTAAAATATTTTTCTAAGGAAGCGATTACATAAAATATTTAATTCAAATTTTTAATTGCCATTAATCCTGGTCAATCAGCATATCGCCAAAGGAGAGTATGTTATCATATAATAAATTCATGATATACAATCTTTTTTCTATTGTGTTGCCATATTTTCGTAAAAGAAATAATAATTGACTTAACCCCTGAACATTAGAATATCTTTACTTCTGAATTCATTTGCAATTCTAGTCTATAATACAATTAGTTTTAAATTTCCTAAAATCATATTAACTTTAGTTCATTAAGATATTTTTAATCATTTACTGATTGCTTTAATTGCTGACATAAATGTACACACATATTTTATTGAGGGAACTAAAAGTGCATTATATTTAAATGTATGAGCAGGATTTCTTTGGCTGTTTAAATAACTCTGTATTTGGTATATAAATATTATTAGAATTAGTAAATTAATATTATAATATAAAATTAATTCAATATTATAATTTGATATATAAATATTTATTATTAATATTTTTGTTATTCATTACTTTATTACATCATTTAATTCATTAAAAATATTTATACTGCATATATGTTGCATTCCTCAATGCAATCGATGCGTTTTTTTTTTATTTATCTATTAATTTTGAAATAAAAGAATAGAAACATTTATGACGGATTCATTGTTTCTGGAAATATATGAAATTAAAAATTGTCGGTAAATATAGAATAACAATGGCCAAAGCAAGTGTGGACCCAAAATAGTTTACAGCAATAACAAGAAAATAGAATAATTATTTTATTATGTAAAATAAAAATAGGAAATTTGTAAGACGCCATATTTAATAATACTGTCACTGAGTTTTATGTTTACTAGTGATAAAAGGTAGTACAGGTTAACTTGCTTTAGTTATCTGTAAATAAAATTTTTGAATATTTGTTCAAAGTAATATGAAATATTAAGATAAATACAAAATGTTTTAGAATTACCAATAGAAAGTAACAGTTTTTCCTTGAGTAATGCGATATTTATTAATTATTTCACATATAATTGTTTCCTAATGTTTAAAGTTTTCTTAGTCATACGACACTGTCATTTACTAGAGTTTTATCTTTCTACTCTGATCCCAAGTTTGAGTCCTATTATTCTATATAGATCTAATCTAATTCAAAGTCGACCTTAGAAAAACCTATTTATCTTTAATCCATTCCATTATCCTAACTGTAGGCATTATCCTCGAGCATTTAGAATAAAAGAAACAACTCACAAACAACGCTCGAAATAAAACAGTACATTCCCATATCTTTTCCAAGATACATGTCAGCTCATTTACAGCCGCCCTTCCTCCTTTATCCACCTGTGCCTGATTCGGACACAAATAAGACACGACTTTTGTTTGGAAATCCCAAAGCCGAGAGCACGCCGCCAGACACGCTGACAACAAGGTTCTAACAAGAGAAAAGGACTTGTCAAGTCATGAATACGATAGAACTCGTGCTCAATTTGCATTTCGACTCCATTGCGTCAGCTGATTTTTGCATGCGTGTCTGCTGGATCGAAAAACGAACCGAAGAATCGGTGAGATTTCCTTCCTATCAGCCCCTCTCTCGTGAAGAGCCTTTGGGACCTCGGGACATATTTTTCCTTCTTTCTTTTTAACTCACTCACCGAGGCAGAAACGTATTTCTTTTCACTCCTGATTCGTTTTTGATGGCGTGTTAAAGTGCTGAGGGTAGAAATGGATGGGAAAAAATGCCTAGATAAACTGTGTTCCAAAGGGAAAGAGCTTTTTGGGAAGGACGCATAAATCGATGATCCAACATCGATCTCTTGTATTTCTTTGAATGTGATTCGGCTGAGTTATGTGATTACACACACTCCATCTACATTTTAGTACGATAAAGTGCGAAAAATGCTGCTATTGATGGACATTTATTATTTACTATCAGCCTTTGGCGACTAGCTGATTTTTTGGGAATATTAGATGCGTTTTATCTGTCTATATATAGAACGCTAACGTACGTGGTATAGAAATCGTTCTTATTATTTACTAGAGGTTTACATATTAGTTTTGGGCTCCATTTAGAGTAGATATCTTGTTCATATTAAACCATATATGCCTTAAATAAAACTGTTTATTTGAATTAGCAATTTAGGTATTGTAAAAGATCTTAGAAAGCGTTTCATTGCATTTACTTTTCAAAAATATCATGTTACATATTTATTTGATTTCATACAGGCAAGTGTTGAAAATTTAATTTTTATACGTTTAATTGGAATGATGGTTAACTTATTTTTTAGTTTGATATTTCGTCAATATGATGGCAACGCGTTGATAAAAGTTAATTTTTTTCCTCATTAAATTGAAATGTGCTCTTGCAGCTTAAATTTTATTTTTATTTTGAGAGAAATAAATTGTTGGAAAATATGATTGAATTATTTTTTTAATTCATTAAAATTAGAAATTTAATTTGTTGGTTAAAACATTAGTATCATTGAAAATATTTTTCTGAACTTCAGTATGATGTAAAAAAAAAAAATTGCTCTGTAATATTTTCGGAAGTAATAGTGGGAAAACGCCATAATTTTGCCTAATTTTTAATTCATTAAAATTCTAATGAAAAATAAGAAAAACTCGCTCCAAGATGCACTCTCGGCTTCAAAGTATACACGTGTCAAATTTGGTAGCTGTAATTCGAACAGTCTGGCCTGTAGAACCCGAAAACACACACACACACGCACGCACGCGCACACATTTAACTTTTTTATAAGTATAGATATAGATCACAAAATGTCAGCAATCAATGTAAACATATCAAAGTACTAAAGTTTCATCAGACTGCTTTATTCAGAGTTTTTACAGTTGCATTTAATTCAACGCTATAATTACTAAAAATGAATGTGAGAATTTTGGCTACTATGTTTTCTATAACAATCATTGAGACCTTGGTAGCTTGGTGTTAAACACTCGTTTTCGAGATCGGAGGCCACCAGGTTCGAGAGCCGATTCAAACGAAGAAATGTCATGTAAGAGGGCATGGTGCATTTGAAATCTATCGGTGTGGTGCGGAAGTCTGAAGAGACCAAACCAGCTCAGGTGTCAGACCATGGCTCAAAATTACGATCCCTTGCCAACATAGCCCTAATGTTAATTTAGAACGGGATTTTAATATAAATAAACTAAACTATTACAATCATTGTCTAAAGAGAATGTGAAAACGATGCAGATTTCTGAATGTCAAATCAGATTCGACGTTGAGCCTCAAATAAAATGTACTAGTTGCAGTACATTTTAATGCAAATGGCGTTATACTGGTCACTTAATATATCATTACATGTTTGAAAATCGGGAATATCTAGATAAGACAAGGATTGCTACAAATACTTGTATTAAAAATATTTCCACATATTATTATAATGCAAGATATCGCCACAAACGATTATAATACAAGGTATTGTCAGAAATGATTGAAGCAAGAACATTTTTAATTTGGAATATTTTTAAAGAAAATGAAATTTTCGACGTGAAATTAAATATAATAGTATAGTATAATAAGAATTAAATATGATAAATAATAAATATATTAATTAATTAAATTAATTAATGGAATAACTTTAGTTAATAAATTAAATAGAATCAGTATGTTATAATAAAAATTGTGCTTTAATAAATATTTCAAAGGCATATATATATATATATATATATATATATATATATATATATAAATAATAAAAATATAATATATAAAATATGTATAAATAAATAGCAAAATGATGATACAATTTTCAAAAGAAGGTAAAAGATTAAAAAACGTGTCAACGCAATGATATAAGCAAGTCAAATGAACATAAATCTTTTTATGTATACTAGATTTAAAATAAAATAACTCGGATTTTGTTTTCAGAACTTCCTTTTATTCTTTGAAGACTTCATAAATATTAGATGCGCGTCAGTATGCAGAGCATTCAGTAATTCTCCTTTCAGCTAAAAGTAATTTTCTTGCATTGTCTGACTCACAACAGCGGAAAACGCGTTTTTGCATTAATCTACAAAAATCATTAAAATTTTAGAAAAAACTCTGTTTGTATCAAATTGGCCTTGCATAACAACTGGGTTTAAATAAATTTCTTTTTTCTATCTTGAATCTCTTTTCTTGGACAAAGAAATCCTCCGCATTATTTAATCCTCGTCGAATAAAAATTAAATGTAAAAACAGAGTTAAGCCGGGATTGCAATGGATTTATAATCACCTTGCAACTGCTTTTATTATAATGATAAAAGAGGTTTTAAAACAGGCGAAAGTAAATCGTAAAAGCAATGTATTTCGTTAGATGATTTAAATACTTTTCCAGTTTAATTTACACAATTATTCTTTTAAATGTTTAATTTACTTATAACTTTTCATTTTTGTTTCAAAAATAAAATGTATCATAGTAATAAAATAATGTATTAAATAATAAAAAAAAGTAAATAACTACAAGTACTTCATTTTATTTCATAATCAATTATATTATTTTTATCACTGTAATAATAATAATCTATTACATGATTCCTTTTAATTTATTATTTTTTTTTATAAATCGTTTTACAAAACTCTATTTTCATGGAGTAGATTAAAAAAAATGTAACTGTAATTATTGTAACACCAATATTAGCTTCATAAGAAAAATATCTTACAGCAGTTACTCAGTAAAATCTGTATAAATGAATATTATTTTGACTTCAAATGATTTCTGCGTGGGTAATATAAAGATTATTAATAAATATTACATAAGAATTGAGCTTAAAATTTCTAAAACCAATATAATAAAGAGAATATTTTATCTGTTCAAATTCTTATATTAAAAACTTTTTTAATGAAAAACTGATATTGTCTTAAGTGGAGATCAAAAATCTTACTCTCTTTCTAAAGAGTTTTTATAAAAATTATTTATACTTACGATACTTTATTGCAAATCAGAAATTTTATGTTTAAACTTACTAACAAAAAAAATTCTTTTTTAACTACTATTTAATATTAGTTATGTATTTATATAACAAAATCGAAAAATCCATACTTCCATTCGATTTAGTAATTTATTGTAACATACATCTTTAAGAAAAAATCATTTTCTTTTAACTTTCAAATTTAATATAGCAATTTTGTGAGATACAAATTTACAGCAAAAAACAAGCAATGAAAGATTCCATGTAAAGGCATTGTGAATGATAAATTAGTCTCAAATTAAAGTCGGTGTTGTGGGTATATGTTGAGAATAGTTCGACATGCTCAGCAACAAGAAAAATACACTTTATTCTACACCAAAGCACAAATATTCAGGCAAAAATGCTTATGAGAAGAGTACAGAAAATCAGCACACGCACACATCCAGTAAACTGTTATTAAATATCTGTAACATCACAAAGCTGTCAGAAAGAACCTGGTAAAGAAAAACTTCGTTCCTGAAATACATGTTTTCCGAATTGTCCACTACTCTCACTTAACTATTTGCTTCAGCCGAACGCGATTGCCGATTCACTACTGACTCAATGACCAACTCAATTCTGACTGATTATAGTTTTGTATCCATAATTTTTATAGTTTACAAGATAGAGCAAAGAAGTTTCTGAAAACTGTTTCGAAACTCGAGTCCTAATAGAGCTATCTCCAAGATTCTTGTTGTTCCCGGAATCTTGAATTTCTTACCAACATTACTAAATATATCGTTAAATAGTTGCAAAATTTACATCATAGGTGGACATATATTCAGTGATGATTACTTATATAAATCTTCCTTCTTCGAGAAGAAGACTAATTGCACTGGAAAGGAATATTACAAATTTGTAACTGTATTAGTCTCTTGAAATAGATATTTTAATTCTAAAGTGAAGAAGAGAATTAAAAAAAAAAAAGATAATGAATGTTTCCTTTCAGATTTAAGAAAATTATTATCTTTTAATTCTAGTTTTTGTTTTAAGATAATTAATTTATAAAATATGTTTATTCATTTGCTAACGAAGAGAGAAAACCAAATTTTAGTAGCTTTGAAAAATTTTTAAGTACTTATCTCATATCATGCATTCATATTTGAATCATTAAACAATGAATAAAGTTTTTAAATTATACAATTTTCAAGATTATAAATGCTATTTAGTGTGTCCATCTACAAGTTAAAAAGACTTCATATGAATTATATTTAATTAAATATCAAAGTTTTATCTGATATATTAAGATTAAGATATTGACTAAACATTTCTATATATCCACATATTCAGAATTCCTTTTATTGTAAAATTCTATTCAATATTTCATAATTTAACACTGCAATATTACTTATCATATATAAACGCAATTTAACCATTTTCTAGGGAATTTTAAAATTTCTAGCAATAGTGTTTATACATATATATTTTGTAAATGATTTATTTAATAGAATAAAAAAAAGATCTTGTTGCATTCATTTATCTTTAATAATTTCACAAACACCTTTATCCAAATAACTATGCGAACATATCCTGCTTTGATAGAAAAACTAAAAATAAAGATGAGCTTCACAACTTTGATTAAATAAAGCGGAGAGGAATATAAAGAGAAGAATTAGTAAACCGCGAAAAATAGAATTCCGTATTTATCTTACTCGCATCCATTAGTATTATTAAACCTTAAATATAAAGAATTTCCAATAAGTCTAAAACGCACTTCTTGAATGACCGTGGTGGATATTAATATATTTGAGTTTACCTTGCACCTTAAATAATTTTTAGTATTTGCTTCTCTCTCAAAATTGAAAATGCCTCGAACAGTGGAATATTTTCCAAGCATTTTTCAGTTATTGAATGATCTGGCAATTCTACTGGTTCTAAATCTGAAGAACAACTCATCAAAGACTGCTAGGAATTGAACTTTCAAAATGATACTGTAAATCAGATGTAGGGGTTTGTTTATGTGAGTAAATTGATACAAACTGCAGAAGAAGATAATTAAATTATCAGTATGATACCATCTATTGAAATATATTTTTAGTCATTAAACTACATTCAAAGATGAAACAAGAATTATTCAAATTAACATTCGAGGACGGTGAGAATAAATTGTGATCAACATTGTGCATGTATTTCTATGCGATTCATTACAACTTTAAATAAATGACATGCCATGAAATAGTTTCCTAAATTGATAGTCCTCACAATGAAGAACAGCACTATATATTTAATTTGCACAGATATTTTATTTAAAAGAAGAGTTGAATTTGTTGCTTATTTATTTTTGAGGCTCCGTGATAAATTGCTCTATAAAATGCAAATCCTTACGAAATTGGTAACTGGCAACTCGACGTTGGCATAATCTGAAAATTGCAATCAAACCAGAGAATGTTGGCAAAATAATACCATCTTATACAAAACGGAGTTTTACGATTTTGGCGTAATCTGAAAATCGCCAAGTAAACTAGGTGGATATAAAAATAAACAAGTAGATGAAATTTGTTATTATCTCTGTTCATCACTCATAAATATTATAAGGCATAGGTTATGTATAACTATGGCATGGCACTAAGCTGTAGCTTGGCACATGAGCGCTCCGTTTTTTTTATTTTTTAAATCAATTCTACAATATTTGATCCATGTGAATAAATTTTCTCTTATGCGCTTAAAAATTTTAAAGAATTTCTCATTGTTCTATTATTTTTCCAACAATGTCTCAATTGGACAAAAATAAAATAGTAAAATTTTTTTAAGTCTGTCTCAATTTTTCATAAGAACAACATTTTAATACTTACATGAAAACCATACTTCCAATAATTTATATAAAAAGTAAATTGATGTTTTTTTTCAATATTTTTAAGTTATCTAATATTAACTATAGTTGGTATCTGATTGGATCATCATTTCAAGGTCACATTACTATCTTTTAAAGTATATATGCGCCAAATTGTAGTCTGTCTTGCGTGTCAATAAACATATTTTCTCATTTATTATCTTCTCTTGTACAAGAGAAGAAATATTATAGTAATCACAAAACTGAAATTAGAGATTTGACTAATCTCCATATTTCAGACTTCTCTGAGACCAAAAAATACGGTTTAGGAATTATGTTTGTGCATCCATCCTTCATCTATATGTTAATGCGATAATCAAAAACAGTTTTATCTTGACAGATGGAGTTTGTTTTATGAACTTGAGACCAAATTTCGGATATCCACAAGCTTCGAACGAATTCCATTCACAGGAATCATATGTTCTCCTGTCCAAGTACAATTGAACACGATAGATAATAAATGTAAGAAACAAAATAAATACAATTTCGTACACAAGGTGCTAAAATGTAGATACGTGTCAAATGTTGAATAAAGTCCGCCTGTTTGTCTGTATTTTTGCATATATTTAAACGCCTTAATTAAACATAATAATAAAGCAAATAAATTAAATTTGGTTTACAATGTTAGCTTCTAAGTTGTAAGTTCATATCAAATTTTGAACCAAATCTGTGGCAGAATTATTTTTCTGCCTCTCTGTAGTTTTGCTTGTCTATAGACGCAATAATATTAAAAAATATAACAATTTGAAAAAAAAATGAAATCTATGTATTTGATTTTGTAATTACATTTGTAGTTTCAAATCAAATTTTGGTTTTAATAAATCATGAAAAATTAATCCAGAGTTTATATTCAGTTTTCGGATACTGGTGATTTCATCTGATGTCAGGGATTAATCAATAAAGATTGGCTCTTGTTTCAGTAAAAATATTAGATTCTGACCAAAGTTTTATAATTCGTAACTATTGTTCGCCAGTGCCATGCAAGGCATTCGTCGTCTTACCTAAAATACAATGCTGCTTGTAGGAAGATACTGATAAAACTTTCATCAGAATTTCCAGGAATGTATTTGGGAGATATCCCTGTTGAATATTAATAGATATGCTTAATATCCAACAACTGTATCTGCATTTCCTGTATCAATTAGTTTTCTTCCATATGCCCTACAAAGTGCATTTTAAATGTTAATAAAATTATTTCTTTTCCATTATTTGTTTGGTAGGAGCTGCTTACCTATTCTTTCATACTATTTTATTCATAGATTTTTAGTACATATGAAATTATTTTTGTGTAATATCAAACTTTAAAAGCCAACTTTTGTATTTAACTCAAACAATACTGATTTAGATATTTGATTATTTATTTATTGTCAACAAAACTGTAAATGAAGTTTTTTTAGTATCTTAATGTAAGCAGAGTGCAATTTTTTTTTAATGCAGGTGTGGAAAATTTCTCTGATTTATGCATTAAGATGCTATGTGTGATATATTTACTTCCGAATAAGCTTAATTTTATTTAGAGAAGGAAAAACTTAAAAAGAAGAAAATGATATACACTTGCTTTTTTCCAAATTTAGTATATTTCTATATATTATTCTTTAGAAACAATTCTCTAATTTAAAGTGATAAATCGCATTGGATATATGCGATATATCCCTTTATTCATATTCATTTTTGGATGGAATTACTTCTGGAATTATTGCAAACAAGACATAAAATGATAAAAAATCATCAAAGAGAAAATAATAAATAATTTCTGAAGGCGAAACGAGAAAAGAACTAAATAAATATGTAAATGCTATACATCCTCTGGGATTATTAATTACATTTCGAATGAGGCGATCACCAGATAAACCATTTTTCTTTCACTTTGCATAGTAAGCATCGACACCTGTTCTAAATCGTGACTGTCTCTTGACAGAAAATTAAAAAAATATATTCATTTCGAGATTGAATAAAAATAATAAATCCGTTGAAAGACCCATGTGTCCTGCCACACAAAAAAGGGATTTTAAT